>NW_020664447.1:56218005-56284509 GCF_002925995.2 Terrapene triunguis
CCAGGGTGCTTACCCTGGCGAGCCGCGTGCCAAACGTTGCCGACCCCTGACTTAGATTAATGTGTTCACTAAGATGGCAAGCATGAGATCATCCACATATTCAAATCTCCATAACTGGGTTGATGGAATATCACTGATATAAATATTGGAGAGTGATGGTGCCAAGACAGATCCGTGGGAAACTGTTGTTCAGTAGCTGAGGTCTGCTGGTCTGGTCCATTACATGTGCACAAAACTTATGGTTGGTCAGCATAAGTGTCAGTGGGTGTGATGTTATTCTGCAATGCGCTATTTTTGACACTTTCAGAAGCAACTGTCCTGCAAAACCATGTTGTATGCCAAGGACAGGTCCACAAAGACTCCTGCTGTTTTAAGTCCACATTGATAGATGGCTTCAATGTAGGTTGTCAGTGCAGTTACCTGACCACAGGTGCTTCATCCAGGTTTAAACTCAGATTGTTTTTTAAGGATATTGTCCTCGAAGGTGGGTGTAAGTCTCTGGAGTAGCATCCTTTCCAAGAGCTTGTACATTACATATAGTAATGATATTGGCCAGTAGTTTTTTGGATCGTTGGCTATGTTCCCCTGTTTCTGGACAGCAGTGACCTTTACCTATTGTCATACTTTGGGCATTTGGCCAAGGGCATGCTTGTTGGTGAAGAAGCGCATCAGCCAGTTGCAGCCATGCTGACCTAGGTTTTTCAGAAATTCTGCAGAGGAAGAACGGCAACCTTCACACAGTCTTCATTATTAAGTGCCTTGGCATGACCAATGCCATCCACGTGGCGAACAGATGTAGATCAATGGACGGCAGTCTAAAAAACAACTCTATCAACTACAAGTGTGAAAAAAATATTATTCAATAGGACATTGGGTTGCAGAATTGCCCCTTCATTTTTTACTCAGGCAAACTCCCACTGAAGTTAATGGGAGTTTGCCTGAGTAAAAACTGAGTAGGAACCCAAGTATTTGGCCCAATGGGAATTTTGCCTAAGTAAGGGCTGCCAGATTTGATCAACAGTGGGGCTGACAGTGTTTGGTAAACTCATACTTCTGTAAGAGTAGCCAAT
This sequence comes from Terrapene triunguis, assembly GCF_002925995.2. Lineage (NCBI taxonomy): Eukaryota > Metazoa > Chordata > Testudines > Emydidae > Terrapene > Terrapene triunguis. The sequence continues at coordinate 56,219,076 of NW_020664447.1, forward strand.
TCAGTTCTGAAATGAGTAAAGCTTCCTGTCATGTAGGAGAACTACCCTGATTAATTGACTTGGTTTTTTTATTTTGGTGAATGGTTGAGCAGGTTGTACATCTGTGAAGAAATTAAGGTAAATATAAATCACAGAACTGCTTGGCCCATATGCGGGTTTTTGGGTTTTTTTTTACCAGATAGGGGATGTGTACAGCCTTGATTTTTAATTTCTTATATTTCCATTTGTGTAACTGAAAATTCAGCAACAACAGGAAAGTTACAAACCTTAATTTTACTGTTTTGCTTGTTCATATATTGTATGTTTATTATACATGTCTGAAGTAATAAAAAAATTTAACAACTCCCAAACATCAATTGAAATAAAATAAATTTTGCACAAAAAGTTTTTATTCATATTGTACTGTAAGATCTTCTGGCAGAAGGACAGAGCGCCTGTACTAAAAACTGGGTGGGGTTTGGAGAAGCTTGGTCTTGAACAAATGGTCAAATTCTCAGTGAGTTCAAGAAACAGGCTAAGATTTTAATTGATTTTTGAAACCAAGACTTGGGAAGCTTTTTTTAGAAGTCTTTATGGCCTTCTTTTTCTTAGATTTTAAATTTTACAAAGACAAACAAAAATGGTAAGTTCTTTCAGGTATTTGCAAATAAATAATGGCAGAGAAATTTTACTTCCATTCAGTTAATTTATATTTTCGCTTTAGGCATATGTAACTATTTCAGGCATCTATTAAATAAAGGTCTGACCTTATGGCCACAGTGGTGGTACTACAGGAGAGACTTTGGGAACAGGAAAGAAAATACCTTGAAGAATGATATGTTTTGTCTCATGGATCATGATAACTATTAAAAAGCTTGGAATCACTCATGAAAGAGCAGGCATACAGCATGGTTCTTTAATACGGTGATAAAGTTTGATTACACTCCCACTAGCAAGACCAGATGGCTTTACAGGTGAGGTGCTGTTGTGGAGCCTGATTGGTGCACTGATGGGACCTTCCATGCACAGATCTCCCCATTTCTGCATAGAAAGTATGCCCAGACACCTCCATGACACTATATCCCCACACACTCCCTCTTTGGACTCCACAAAGCTATCTCCATGTGGTTTGAAGTCTGTGAGAGGGAAACAGGTAGAAACTGAGTGGGGCTCTCATTCAGATCCCCCAGGGAAGATATTACAGCTTGACATTCTGATATCTTTTCTAGGCAAGCCAGGATCAGCTGGAGTTCCTAAAAGGATGGCTCTAATGGAATGGCACTGCTAAGGAATTAAGGGGAGTTGCTAGGAGCTGTATGGAGGTACAGGACCTCCACACAAATGGTGCTGCCTTTGTGTGTATCCCTGAATTTCTGTGTATTTTCTGAGTTCTGAAAGCAGGCTCTACAGCCTTTCGATGGGGTGCAACTCCTCCCAGACAGAACAATGTGTGTGGGGCACAGGGTGCCTAAGTACTGGGAATCAGGACACCTGAGTTTTGCCACTGGCTCACTGTGCAGCTCTGGGTAAGTCACAAAAGACATAAAGGTTAGAGAATCTTCTGCCCTGTTGAAGTCAACAGGAGATGCAGGTACTTGACAACTCTGAAAAATCAAGCCCTTAATCTCTCTGTGTCCCAGTTTTCTTACCTCTAAAATGGGGCTAAAACCATTCCTTTGTAAAGTGCTTTGATTACTTGGCTGAAATATGCTACAAGTGCTTTTAATAGTCCAAATTTAACAGTATGTTTCCTATTGAGTTTTTTAATAATGTCATTTAGTAATATGGGCATGCAAGGCCCCTTTTTGAAATACGTTGGCCAAACCGGACAGTCTCTACGCAAAAGAATAAATGGACACAAATCAGACATCAAGAATTGTAACATTCAAAAACCAGTAGGAGAGCACTTCAATCTCCCTGGATACTCAATAACAGACTTAAAAATGGCAATTCTTCAACAACAAAATTTCAAAAACAGACTTCAACGAGAAACTGCAGAACTAGAATTAATTTGCAAACTGGACACCATCAAATAAAGACTGGGAGTGGATGGGTCACAACAAAAGTAATTTTCCCTCTCTTGATATTCACCCCTTCTTGTCAATTGTTAAGAATAGGCCATTCCACCTTAATTGAATTGGCCTTGTTAGCACTGACCCCCCACTTGGTAAGGCAACTCCCATCTTTTCATGTGCTGTAATATTTATACTGCTTACTGTATTTTTCACGCCATGCATCTGATGAAGTGAGTTTTAGCCCATGAAAGCTTATGCCCAAATACATTTGTTAGTCTCTAAGGTGCCACAAGGACTCCTTGTTGTTTTTACATTTTCAAGAGTGACCACTGTTTTTTGCATGTCCAACTTTAAAACTTAGCCCAACATTTTCAGAAGTGACTAAGGATTTTGGGTGCCTCCATTTTTGGGTATTCAAGTGGAGATACCTTAAAGAGGTCTGATTTTCAGAAAGTACAGAGCATTCATTCTTTGAAAATCAGGCCCCTTTAGAAGTCTCAAATTAGGCATCCAAAAACTGAGGCACCTCCAAATCATCCCCTTCGAAAATGCTGGCCTTCAGCCTGATTTTTAGAGGTGCCAAACATATGCAGTTCCCATTTATTTCAGCTGGAGTTGTTCCTGTTCAGGGCCTTTTAAAATCATGCCCTCCTCTATCGTTTAAGATTGGCACGCAAAAACTAAAGGCCTCTTTTGAAAATGTAGGCCTTAATGTTTTGAATGCCCTCTAGTGGTAGCACAAATAAATACAGGAAATACCTGTTGGATTAGACTAGTGTTTCTCAACCTCTTTGACCGTCTTGCTGCCTTCCTAAATAGGGTTGCCAGGCATCCAGTTTTCGACTGGAATGCCCAGTCGAAAAGGGACACTGGCGGTTCCGGTCAGCACTGCTCATATGTACAATAAACTAGGGGTTCTCAACCTTTTCCTTTCCCTCCCCCAACAGGCTAAAAAAACTCCACGGCCCACCAGTGCCACAACAACTGGGTTTTCTGCATATAAAACCCAGGACCAGTGTTATGGGGTAGCAAGCAGGGCCAGCGCAACCCATAGGGGGGCGGCGACCGTGGTGGCCGGTCTTCCGCCGCCTCTGTTGGGGGCGGTATTTCGGGGGCGGGACCTTCCGCCGCCTAGGGCGGCAAAAAAGCTGGCGGCACTCCTGATAGCAAGCAAGGTCCCGTGAAGCTAAGGCTTTGGCTACACTTGCAGATGTACAGCGCTGTGAGTTAAACCTGACTTCGTGCAGCTGAGTAGGGAAAGCGCTGCAGTCTGTCCACACTGACAGCTGCCCAGCGCACTGTCGTGGCCACATTTGTGGCAATTGCAGCGCTATTGGGAGCGGTGCATTATGGGCAGCTATCCCACAGAGCACCTTTTCCCATTCTGGCGCCGTGGGTTGTGGGAAGGGGGCGTGGGTGCGGGGGATTCTGGGTCCTGTCCCAATGCCCCGTGATGCATCGCTTCGCATCCCAGAAATCCCTTTGTTTCCATCCACCTTTGGCGCCATCTTTCAACGGTTTCTGTGCAGCGCGATCTGTCTGCGGGAAATGGAGTCCGAACTGCTGAGGCGTATGCTGAGGAGTCTCGCCAGCACGTCACGTTTGGCTGTTGAACTATTCCTTAAGATCCAAAGTGACAGTGAGAGTGAGGAGTCCGACGATGCTATCGAGCCATGTAACGCGTACGACACGAAATTGCTTGTGGCATTCACGGACATGCTCAGCACTGTGGAACGCCGCTTTTGGGCTCGGGAAACAAGCACCGAGTGGTGGGATCACATCGTCATGGAAGTCTGGGATGACGAGCAGTGGCTGCAGAACTTTCGGATGAGAAAAGCCACTTTCATGGGACTGTGTGAGGAGCTCGCCCCCACCCTGCGGCGCAAGGACACGAGATTGAGAGCTGCCCTGCCAGTGGAGAAGTGGGTGGCTATTGCAATCTGGAAGCTGGCAACTCCAGACAGCTACCGGTTGGTCGCAAACCAGTTTGGAGTGGGAAAGTCGACCGTTGGAATCGTGTTGATGCAAGTTTGCCAGGCCATTAATCACATCCTACTCAGAAGAACTGTGACTCTGGGTAACGTGCAGGAAATAGTGGATGGCTTTGCACAAATGGGGTTCCCTAACTGTGGAGGGGCGATAGATGGGACGCACATTCCTATTCTGAGTACGTTAATCGGAAGGGGTATTTCTCTATGGTTCTCCAGGCGCTTGTGGATCACCGTGGGCGTTTCATTGACATTAACACAGGCTGGCCCGGAAAGGTGCATGACGCACGCATCTTTCGGAACACTTGGCTGTTCAGGAAGATGCAGGCCGGGACTTTTTTCCCAGAGCGGAAGATCACGGTAGGGGAAGTTGAAATGCCCATTGTGATCCTTGGAGATCCCGCTTACCCGTTAATGCCATGGCTCATGAAACCCTACACAGGGAGCCTTGACAGCAGCAAGGAACGGTTCAACTATAGGCTGAGCCGGTGCCGAATGACTGTGGAGTGTGCCTTTGGCCATTTAAAGGGCCGCTGGCGATCTCTGTGTGGGAAGCTGGACTTGGCCGAAAACAGCATCCCCGCGGTTATATCCGCGTGCTGTGCCCTCCATAATATTTGTGAAGGGAAGGGTGAAAGCTTCACTCAGGCATGGACCTCCAAGGTTCAACACCTGGAGGCTGAATTTGCACAGCCAGAGAGCAGGGCTATTACAGGGGCCCAGCGTGGGGCTGCAAGGATTAGGGATGCCTTAAGGGAGCAATTTGAGGCTGAAAACCAGCAGTGATATCTGGTGCCCTGCACGGGAGTGAAGTGCAGTAGTTCCAATCTTTAGGAATCAGTGTTTGCTAACCAGACAAGCAGACTTGCAGTGCCTGTTTATTTCCTGGGCTAAGGAGTCTTTTACTTTATGCAATAATAAAGAATGTTTTCAAAGCCAAAGAATCCATTTATTGAAAAGAAAAAAAAAATATTTATTGAAAAGAAACAAGGGGGTGGAGTGGGGAACAGTACAATCACAGATTCGCGTATGTCCTGTCTGGTGTGCTGTGCAGTGAGTGCTGCACTTCAGGACAGCTATACTGCATGGTGATGGGGGTTGAGTGCAGCGGGTAAGGGTCGTGGTTTTCAGGGCTGGGTGGTAAAGATACTGGTGTTGGAGGCAGCGGGTGGCATGAAGAACACGGAAGTTGGGGAAAGTGGGTTGGAGGTGACAGTGGGGCACAACGGAAAGAGTTTTGGGACAAGGGCTGTGGGGGGGGTGGCATTTGCGTTTGCGGTACTGCTCCTCTTTCTGCATGGCTACCAGCTCCTGGATAGCGTCTGCTTGGCGCTCCAGGATGCTTATGAGCCTATCAGTGCTTTGCTGCCGGTGCGTGGTGCTTTGCCGCCTGTGCGCTGCATTTTCCAGGCAGATCCTGCTTTCTCTCTCCCTCCAGTCCTGTGCTTTCTCATTCTCTTTAATAGATTGCCGCATCACTTCTTGCAGCATGTCTTCTTTGCTTTTTCGCGGTCTCTTCCTGAGTCTTTGCAGTCTCTGAGCAGGCGATAAGAGGGACGGCTGAGGTCTCAAGGTTGATGCAGCTGTATAGGCAAAATGCAACATTTAACAGAGGCAGCATTGTTTATACCAGACAGAGTAATGATTCCCCCCGCACTTAAGGAGTAGAAAACACACAGGGTCTACACAATAGCATAATTTTCCCGTCCGAAACAGAGCACACATATCCCACGGGAGCCTCAAAATGGTGAGTAAGGGGGACTGATTGTTTCAGGGCTGCACTGTCCTCTGGGTTTCTGTGCCTTGGGGAGAGCCAACAGCTTCAGGGGGCACCTACACTGAACACTGTCCCAACATTTTCCACAGGAGTTTGTCCTGGACGATATCTCGCTGCTGAGGGTGACCTGGGAAGCAAGGGAGGGTCTTCTCTGCAATGCGGCTTCCGCCCTGGCCCATATGCAGCTTGCCTGTGTGCAGCAATGGTCCCCCCGCCCCTCGCGGCACAGTGGTGCGGACACGTTAGCCTGGCTGGGACAAGGACCACGGTGGCTCTCCTGATAAACCTGCGCAAGCGCATTGCACACGTTCTGGATGAGACATTCGAGGAGATTACCGAGGCCAATTACCGCGATGTGATAAACCACATCAATGCACTATTCCGCATCTAGGCATGCATGCCTAACTCTCCTCTCCCAAAGAGCCCGCACCGAAAAAATTCCTTCCCGAAAAAAAAACCCGCTTACCGGGAACCTGCTCTTCTGTTTGTCCTCCACCAAGTACCGGCCGCTGCGACTGGCTACCTTCCTCCTGGCTCGAGAAGAGCTCCTGGCTGCATGGCTCCAGGGATTCCGGGGTGTCTCCATCTGGCCCACCACCATCACTCCCGTTTTCCTCCTCCTCCTCCTCCCGCCCCCCACACCAGCTCTGAAGTGTCCATGGTGGTGCTCGGAGCGAAGGTGGGGTTAACCCCAAGTATCGCATCCAGCTCTTTGTAGAATCGGCAGGTCGCGGGGGGAGCACCCGAGCGGCCGTTTGCGTCGTGGGCTTTGCGGTAGGCACTCCGCAGCTCCTTCACTTTAATCCTGCACTGCAGGGCGTCCCAGTCATGGCCCCTTTCCATCATGTCCTTTGATACCTTCCCGAAGGTATCGTAATTCCTACGGCTGGAGCGCAGCTGGGACTGTACAGCTTCCTCCCCCCAAACACTGATGAGGTCCAGCAACTCGCCATTGCTCCATGCTGGGGCTCGCTTGGCGCGTGGAGGCATGGTCACCTGGAAAGATTCGCTGATAGCACTCCACACCACGCCGGGCTGAGCAAACAGGAAGGGGATTTTTTAAATTCCCGGGGAATGTAAAGGGTCGGTCACATGGTTGGTTACCTGAGGCCAGGGCAGTAGAGTTTGAACTGATGACCAGAGTGGCTAGAACAGGCATTGTGGGATACTGCCGAATAATTCTGGAGGCCATTCACAGCACATTGGGCGGCCACACTGGCGCCGCAGCGGCAGCGCAATACTTGCTATTCCTCTCGGAGAGGTGGAGTACATGCAGCGCTGCAACCACGGAGATACAGCGCTGCAAATGCCTTGCCAGTGTGGACGGGGAGTGAGTTACAGCGCTGTAAAGGCTCCCCCAGCGCTGTAACTCGCAAGTGTAGCCAAGGCCTTAGGGCTTGTCTTCATGTACAGCGCTACTGTGGTGCAGCTCTAGTAAAGATGCTGCTACACCAACGGGAGAGATTCTCCCATCGGTACAGTTAATCCACCTGCTTGAGAGTGTAGCTATGTCGAAGCTCTCCCACCAACATAGCATTGTCTACACCATGGGTTAGGTCGATATAACTACGTTGCTCATAAGTGTGGATTTTTCACACTGCTGAGCGATGTAGTTATACTGATATAGGTCTGTAGTGGAGACCTGGCCTCAGTTCCCATGTTCAATCAAGATTTGTTTGAAGGTTCTTGGTTATGGAACTCTAATCCAGAGATGATCCACCAGCCTGTCTCCCTACTTGCCTTTATCTACTGAATCTATCACTTTAAATATTTAGGAAATGATGCAGATCTCATTAATTTATCATGCTTATCCATTTTGTGAGGGAATGGGGGAGCGGGCACCTCCTTGTCCTCTTTTTCTCTATATATCCTACCACCCCTCTTTATTCCTATTGTTGGCCCTTGTCTACACACAGAACTTGCTCCAGTTTAATTAAAATTGGTCTTAAAATAATCAATTTAGTTATACTGGTGCAAACCCTTGTGTGGTCACAATTAAACCAGTTTATGACAGCCTTATATCAATTTAGTTATGAATTAAGCCAAATCAATGTCAGTTGTAAACTGATATGTGTGTCCACACAGAATAGAATGCTTAACTAAATCAATTTAAAAAATAATTTAAGTTAAACCAGTGCAAGTTTTCTGTGTAGACCAGCCCTTAATATTAATTGGGAATTTATTCCTTTTGTCTGATGGAGTGATTTGCCTAGGCTAGAACCCTGACTATTCTGTGTCTAATTAGTGGTATTATTGTGCACTTGTCTCACAAAAAGGAGGTCTGGTTTTGAAGCCTTTAGGATACATTATGTAACACACACTCTTTCTACAGCGCTGCCAACACCAGATATCCAGCACTATCAGCTGATTTATTCAGTATTTTCTTTAATGTGAAGTATAGTACTATTAATTCCCTTTAGACAGTGGAAGTCAGCAGCAAAGCAGGAACCTTCATTTCACGACATAAGTATTTTCTCTTAAACATACACATTCCAAAGCTATTGCAAACAGTCTGTGTGAGAAGAAACGCTCATTAATGTATTTTAGCTTTTAGACAAAACAAGAGTACAGTGAGCAATATGGATGAAATAAGCATTTGGTATAAAATCCAATAGGGGCAAATGCTACCCCTATGCACTAAAATGTAATGTTAAAACTCCATGGTTTATTATAAAAGATAATTATTTCCCCACCTAAAACCATAATAGGCCAAAATCAATGGGATGACTTTGGATTAGTACCTTGTAAATGGACAACTCAATCATATATTTAAAAACACACGCTGGGCAAAATGTTTAAGAAGACAGGCTGGCTTTGGATTTGTCCAAATGGTACCTAAGTGTCAGAAGATAGAATTTGGACGTAGACCAGGGGTATGGTCTCACCCCAAAGAGTCCAAGTCCAGTTTTCAAGATCTACAAACCATGATGTGGCATTTAAGCAGGGCAACTAAGATACAATGGGAGATGTTTACATAGTTCCTATTATAGATTCTATTAAAAATGATACCACCTGAACTTTACCATTCTTGAATCAAGTCTTGAGTGCAAGCTATATTTGTACAACTTAGAAACAGATAAACTGTTTTCAGCCAGATCCTCACCCCTGCTTCAGCTGCCAAAGCAACTCCAAAGACACTTAGGCCTGGTCTACACTACGGGATTAATTCGGATTTAGCAGCGTTAATTCGAATTAACCCTTCACCCGTCCACACAACGGAGCCATTTAGTTCGAATTAAAGGGCGCTTTAAATCGATTTCTGTACTCCACCTCGACGAGCGGAGTAGCGCCAAAATCAATTTTGTTAATTCGAATTAGGGTTAGTGTGGCCACAAATCGATGGTATTGGCCTCCGGGAGCTATCCCACAGTGCACCACTGACCGCTCTGGACAGCAATCTGACCTCGGATGCACTGCCCAGGTAGACAGGAAAAGACCCAGGAAAATTTGAATTTCATTTCCTGTTTGCCCAGCGTAGAGAGCACAGGTGACCACAGATACCACAGATACCTCAGCTCATCAGCACAGGTAACCATGCAGGCTGATAATCGAAAAAGAGCACCAGCATGGACCGCACGGGAGGTACTGGATCTGATCGCTGTATGGGGAGAGGATTCAGTGCTAGCAGAACTTCATTCCAAAAGACGAAATGCCAAAACTTTTGAAAAAATCTCCAAAGGCATGATGGAGAGAGGCCACAATAGGGACTCAGATCAGTGCTGCGTGAAAGTGAAGGAGCTCAGACAAGCCTATCAAAAAACAAAGGAGGCAAACGGTCGCTCCGGGTCAGAGCCGCGGACATGCCGCTTCTACGCAGAGCTGAATGCAATTCTAGGGGGGGCCGCCACCACTACCCCACCTGTGATCGTGCAAACCGGGTCTGGGATAGTCTCTACACCTGAGGATTCTGAGGATGGGGAAGAGGAGGAGGAGGAGGAGGAGGATCTTGCAGAGAGCACCCAGCACTCCGTTCTCCCCAACAGCCAGGAGCTTTTTCTCAGCCTGACTGAAGTACCCTCCCAAGCCAGTAGCCAAGACCATGACCCCATGGAAGGGACCTCAGGTGAGTTTACCTTTTAAAATATAAAACATGGTTTAAAAGCAAGGTTTTTTAATGATTATTTTGCCCTGAGGACTTGGGATGCATTCGCAGCCAGTACAGCTACTGGAAAAGTCTGTTAACGTGTCTGGGGATGGAACGGAAATCCTCCAGGGACATCTCCATGAAGCTCTCCTGGAGGTACTCCAAAAGCCTTGCCACAAGGTTTCTGGGCAGTGCCGCTTTATTCCGTCCTCCATGGTAGGACACTTGACCACGCCAAGCTTGCAGCAAGTAATCTGGTATCATTGCCTGACAAAGCCTGGCAGCGTATGGTCCCGGTGTTTGCTGGCATTCAAGCAACATCCGTTCTTTATCTTGCTGTGTAATCCTCAGGAGAGTGATATCGCTCATGGTAACGTGCTTGAAATACGGGAACTTAATTAAGGGGACAGAGGTGGCCGTTCCTACTGGGCTGTTTGCCTGTGGCTGATAAGAAATCCTTCCCTGCAGTTAGCCAAGCGCGCGGGGGGCGGGGGGGGGATTGGCCCAGAGCTTTTCGCGTTTGGCTAGCAGGGATCTTCCCTGATACCAGCCACGCTGTGGGGGGAAGGGTAAAGCGATCATCCCAGGGAATTCATGGCGGGAGGGGGGGGCGGGGGGGTTAGTTTGGTTTCTGCAGGGATCTTCCCTGTTACCAGCCACGCGGTTGGGGGAGGGGTACATTGATCATCCCAGGGAATTCATGGTGGGGGGAGGGGCGGGGGGGTTAGTTTGGTTTCTGCAGGGATCTTCCCTGATACCTGCCACGCGGTGGGGAGAGGGATACAGTGATCATCCCAGAGAATTGGATGTTGGGGGGGTTAGTTTGTTTTCTGCTGCTGAAGGTTAACAGGAAAACCTCAGCAGTCAACAGGCTTTGATTGGTATGTTGGAAAGGAGGGCGCAGAAGCCGAAAGACAATGGCTTACCATGGCTGCCTGCAAGCTGAATTCTGTTGCCCGGACCTGCGTCTGTGATCTCTAACACCAAAGCCACAGGCACTCAATAAGATGGAAAATGCGACCTTGTACTGAAATCACATGTGCTATGTAATGTGAATAGTGTTCACCATGAAAGAGTATAAGCATTGTTCTGTAAAATGTATCATTTTAAAAACTTCTCTACTTTTTTTCAACCCTCCCTCCAGCAGCTGCAAATGTTTCAAGCCTCCCTTCTGCATCCAGAAGGCTATCTCAGATAAGGCGTCGTAGAAAGATGACGCGAGACGACATGTTCACAGAAATAATGAAATCCACCCGCAATGAAAGAGCTCATTTGAATGAGTGGAAGGACACTGTATCTAAATTTAGGAAAGATGCCAGTGAACGTGAGGTCTTGAGATGAGATGAGAGGTGGCAGGCTGCAACGCTGGGGCTGCTGCGTGAGCAAACGGACATGCTCCGGCGTCTGGTGGAGCTTCAGGAACGACAGCAGGATGACAGACTGCCGCTGCAGCCGCTGTATAACCTACCTCCCCCCTCACCATGTTCCATATCCTCGTCACCCAGACGTGTAAGAACGCGGGGGGGGAGGCTCCGTGCACCCTCTCACTCCACCCCAGGGGACAGCCCAACCAAAAGGCTGTCATTATATTGAATTTGATCAGTGGCCTTAGACTTCCCTCCTATCCTCCTCCCAAACCTCACCCAGATTACCTTCTTGGTTCTCTCCCTATGTTTATAATCACTTAATAAAGAATACATGATTTTTAAACGATAGTGACTTTATTACCTTTGAAAGAAAGCTGGGGGGAGGGTGGGTTGCTTACAGAGAATGAATGATTCAATAAAGGGGGCTGGTTTTCATGAAGGGAGAAACAAACAGAAATTTCACACTGTAGCCTGGCCAGTCATGAAACTGGTTTTCAAAGCTTCTCTGATGCACAGCGCTTCCTGGTGTGTTCTTCTAATCGCCCTGGTGTCTGGCTGCACGTAATCAGCAGCCAGGCGATTTGCCTCAGCCTCCCACCCTGCCATAAAGGTCTCCCCCTTACTTTCACAGAGATTGTGGAGCACACAGCAAGCAGAAATAACAATGGGGAGATTTCTTTGGCTGAGGTCAGAGCGAGTTAGTAGCGATCTCCAGCGCGCTTTTAAACGGCCAAATGCACATTCTACCACCATTCTGCACTTGCTCAGCCTGTAGTTAAACAGCTCCTGACTCCTGTCCAGGCTGCCTGTGTATGGCTTCATGAGCCATGGCATTAAGGGCTAGGCTGGGTCCCCAAGGATAACTATAGGCATTTCAACATCCCCAACGGTTATTTTCTGGTCCGGGAAGTAAGTCCCTTGCTGCAGCCGTTTAAACAGATTAGTGTTCCTGAAGACGCGTGCATCATGAACCCTTCCCGGCCACCCCACGTTGATGTCGGTGAAACGTCCCTTGTGATCCACCAGTGCTTGCAGCACCATTGAAAAGTACCCCTTGCGGTTTACGTACTGGGTACCCTGGTGCTCCGGTGCCAAGATAGGGATGTGGGTTCCATCTATCGCCCCACCACAGTTAGGGAATCCCATTGCAGCAAAGCCATCCACTATGACCTGCACATCCCCCAGAGTCACTAGCTTGTGTAGCAGCACCTCAGTGATTGCTTTGGCTACTTGCATCACAGCAGCCCCCACAGTAGATTTGCCCACTCCAAATTGATTCCCGACTGACCGGTAGCTGTCTGGCGTTGCAAGCTTCCACAGGGCTATTGCCACTCGCTTCTCAACTGTGAGGGCTGCTCTCATCCTGGTATTCTGGCGCTTCAGGGCAGGGGAAAGCAAGTCACAAAGTTCCATGAAAGTGCCCTTACGCATGCGAAAGTTCCGCAGCCACTGGGAATCGTCCCACACCTGCAACACTATGCGGTCCCACCAGTCTGTGCTTGTTTCACGGGCCCAGAATCGGCATTCCATGCCTATAACCTGCCCCATTAACAGCATGATCTCCAAAGCACCGGGTCCCACGGTTCGATAGAATTCCATGTCTATATCCTCATCACTGTCGTCACCGCGCTGCTGTTGCCTGCTCCTCTCCGCCTGGTTTTCCAGGTTCTTGTTCAGCATAAACTGCACGATAAGGCGCGAGGTATTTACAATGTTCATGACTGCTGTCTTGAGCTGAGCGGGCTCCATGCTTGCCGTGGTATGGAGTCTGCAGTGTTCACCCAGGAAAAAAGGCGCGAAATGGTTGTCTGCCGTCCGTTGCTTTCATGCAGGGAGGGAGGGAGGGGTGAGGCTGTACCCAGAACCACCTGCGACAATGTTTTGGTCCCATCAGGCACTGGGATCTCAACCCAGAATTCCAATGGGCAGGGGAGACTGCGGGAACTATGGGATAGCTATGGGATAGCTACCCACAGTGCAACGCTCCAGAAATCGACGCTAGCCCCGGTACATGGACGCACACCGCCGAATTAATGTGCTTAGTGTGGCCGCATACAATCGAATTTATACAATCTGTTTTACAAATTCGAATTATATAAATTCGGATTAATCCCGTAGTGTAGACATACCCTAAATTGGCTGGTCCTTTAAGGATTCCCACTTCACTGGGTATCTCTGGGGGTTTAGAGCCACCACAGCAGTTCCTACATCACTCCACCCTTGGATCTTGGTTCAAGGGCCATGTCCAGGGAAAAGGGGACGTGACAGGGTGTCCCTATACTCTTGTGATCCCTGGCTCCTGGAACACCTCCTTCAGGACCATAAGTGGCTGGAGTACATTTTTTTAAAATGTCCTAGTTAAATTATATGTCTGTTTTCTTCCACGTGCTATTCTAAAAATCTTTAAATTGTTTGTGTTTAGAAATACATCAGCTGTTAGATTTTTATGTCAATGAATAAGGTATAATTCAACCATGTGTGATTTTCCTTGATCCCTCATGAGCTTCTTATAGCTTGTTTTATACCAAAATGTTCCCAAACTTACCTTAAATGTGAAAGGAATGGGAACTGGTAGAGTAATGAAAAGAAACAAGGAGAAAAAATTATTGTTACTCTAGAAGTTGTTAATGGCTGCCATCAAAATGATCTTTGATCTATAAACAATCACAGTCATGGTTAAAGCCAAGGGGTGTGCTAATCACCCTTCCTTCAGGCTCAATGGAAGGACCAAGGCAAATAATAACCCTTTATGCAGTGATAGCTGAAAACAATAGGAGGCTACTGCCCAAAGCACTGGGCCACATGCCAAAGCCTGAGCAAGAATTATCCTCTGGAGATTAAGAGGGTTTTCCCGGGGATTGATTGTTTGCAATTGTGTGTGTCTGTGAGAAGCACAGAAAGAGAAGCAGTCATGAGCACGGCCCTGAATGACAAGGGAAACAGACAGCTCCTTAGGTACAGAACTGATTGGAGGGGCAGACTTGGAAATTGTGAGCAAGTAAACTGCCTGCTGCTATTTGTTTCTACTGTGTTCAGGGAAACAGAACGTTGTGTACATTTTTATAAACAAACAATATTACACCAAAGAATATATATGACTGGTATCATCCATTTTTCCTTCTAACCAAAATAATCCTGCAAGAACCTGAATATTAGCTAACAGCTCAGGCTAGCAGGGCAACATCATTTTCCCCTTCTGTTATCATCAAGATATGTGGTGGGAGGAACATGCAATATGCGTTTAAGAGATATTAATGCCAGTTGTAAGGAAAAGACATCTCTTCTGCATCCTAATAAACTAAATTCATGTGTCAGGTTGCCAGTAAGAGGAAGCAGCATATGAACAGTAGAAAAACTTATGTAAAATGAATAACCAGAATCTATTTATTAAGTTGAATACTAAGATTCTCACTAATATAAGACGTAATAGCTCACACAGGAAGATAAAATATTTTTGTTCTCTAGAAACAGCACCAAAGCATTGCATTCACTTAACAAAATTAAGTTTAAGGTAAACCACACAATATTCATAGGGCTAGCTGGGAAGGGGGCAAGGCGAGGTCACCTGGGAGATATGTTGATTTCAGCTAGAGTTTAAAGCTGCTCCCCTGGCACAAATGGTACGACTTACTGCTTTCCCTGTCCTGTGGGTGGATGAAGCCCTGTAGCACGAAAGGATTTTGGTCAGCAGAACATTTTGAAAGTTCAGGTCGTGAGAAGGCTGAAAATGTGAATGTGATGGACATATTACAAAAAAGTGACAGAGGCATCTGCTCAAAGGTATTAAGTTTATCATTTCCCCCAAATTTGCTATATCTCTTTACCACTATAGGTGAACTCCATCCCTGTGCCGAGCACAAGCACAGGGGCTCTGCACCACTTAAATTCCACTAACTCCCTATTTTGAGGAACTTAAGTTGTATATAGCATTTTGCTGGCCCTCCGCACAATTTGAAATTCACCTTATTTCCCAAAACCTCATTCAATAGATGCTTAGCTTTAGAATTGATTTCTGTATAAGTGGTAATTCTTTTTGCCATTAATACTGCCTTTTAAACTTGTGGTTTGTTTACACCTTCCAGTTTGTTACAATTTCCTAGTTCCACAATTTTTGGGTCATTAGGAAAGTCAATTCCAATAATAATATAACAATAATAATAATAAATAATAATAATGTAGTTAAATATAAATCAGAAACCTGACAATTATGTTTTGGCCTATCTTATCTAGTTTACTTAAAGAATACAGTACAGTACATCAAAAGTTTTCAGCAATGCAAACTATTTCGACATCTGTTATAACAAGTAGAGAGAAAAGGTTTCGGGGGTATATGCTATATTTATGTGAATGAATGAGTGAGAATGTTATTGAGTATGTCTTGTAATTGCAGATGCCCTTGAGAGCTCTGTCATAACAAAAAAGGGTTTATTGTTCACATTCAAATAGTTATAAGAACATAAGAATGGCCATGCAGGTCAGACCAATGGTCCATCTAGTCCAGTATCCTGTCTTCCATCAGTGGCCAGTGCCAGATGCTTCAGGGAGAATGAACAGAATGGGGCAATTATCAAGTGATCCATCCCCTATTGCCCAGTCCCAGCTTTTGGCAGTCAGAGGTTTACAGACACCCAAAGCATGGGGTTGCATCCCTGATCCTCTTTGCTAATAGCCACTGATGGACATATCCTCCATGAATTTATCTAATTCTTTTTTGAACCAAGTTATATTTTTGACCTTCATAACATCTACTGGCAACGAGTTCCACAGGTTGACTGTTCTGTGATGTACTTCCTTATGTTAGTTTTAAACCTGCTGCCTATTAATTTCATTGGGTGCCCCCTGGTTCTTGTGTTATGTGAAGGAGTAAATAAAACCTCCCCGTTCACTTTCTCCACATCATTCATGGCTTTATAGAGCTGTCTCATATCTCCCCCTCGGCATCTCTTTTCTAAAATGAACATCCCCAGTCTTTTTAATCTCTCCTCATATGGAAGCTGTTCCATACCCCTAATCATTTTTGTTGCCGTTCTCTACCTTTTCCAATTCCAAAGTCTTTTTTGAGACAATCAGAACTGTATGCACTCTTCAAAGTATAGGCGTACCATGGATTTATATAGTGGGATTATGATATTTTCTGTTTTAGTATATATTCCTTTCCTAATTGTTCCTAACATTGTTAGCTTTTTGACTGCTATTGCACATTGAGCAGATGTTTTCAGAGAACTATCCACAGTGTATCTAAGATCTTTCTTTTGAGTGGTAATAGCTAATTTAGACCTCATCATTTTGTACATATAGTTGGGATTATGTTTTCCAATGTACATTACTTTGCATTTATCAACATTGAATTTCATCTGCCATTTTGTTGCTCAGTCACCCCGTTTTTGTGAAATCCCTTTGTAACTCTTTGCAGTCAGCTTTAGACTTAACTATCTTAAGTTATTTTGTACCATCTGTAAATTTTGCCACCTCACTATTCACCCTCTTTTCCAGGTCACTTATGAATATGTTGAACAGTACAGGTACCAGTACAAATCCTTGGAGGACCCCACTATTTACCTCTCTCCATTGTGAAAACTGACCATGTATTCCTATCCTTTGTTTCCTATCTTTTAACCAGTTATTGATCCATGAGAGGACCTTCCCTCTTTTCCCATGATTATTACTTTACTTAAGAGCTTTTGGTGTGGAATCTTGTTGAAGGCTTTCTGAAAGTTCATGTTCACTATATCAACTGGATCACCTTTGTCCAAGTACTTGTTGACTTCCTCAAAGAATTCTAATAGATGGGTGAGGCATGGTTTTCCTTTCCAAAAGCCGTGTTGATTCTTCCCCAACATATCGTGTTCATGTGTGTCTGATAATTCTGTTCTTTACTATAGTTTCATCCAATTTGCCTGGTACTGAAATTAGGCTTACCAACCTGTAATTGCCAGGATTGCCTCAGGAGCCTTTTTAAAAAATCAGCATCAAATTAGCTATCTACCAGTCATCTGATACAGAGGCTGATTTAAGAGATAAATTACATACCCCAGTTAGTAGTTCTGCAATTTCGTCTTTAAGCTCCTTCTGAACTCTTGGGTGAATACCATCTGGTCCTGGTGACTTATTTTACTATTTAATTTATCAATTTGTTTCAAAATCTTCTCTACTGACACCTCAATCTGGGTCAATTCCTCAGATTTGTCACCTAAAAAGAATGTCTCAGGTGTAAGAATCTCTCTCACAACCTCTACAGTGAAGACTGATGCAAAGAATTCATTTTGCTTCTACATGTTGTCTTCTTTGAGTGCTCCTTTAGCATCTTGATCATCCAGTAGTCCCACCGACTGTTTGGCAGGCTTCCTGTTTATGATGTACTTTAAAAAAATTTAGCTGTTAGTTTTTATATCTTTTGCTAGTTGCTCTTCAAATTCTTTTTTGGCCTGCCTAATTATACTTTTACTCTTTACTAGCCAGAGTTTATGTTCCTTTCTATTTTGCTCAGTAGGATATGACAGACATCCAATTCTTAAAGGATGCCTTTTTGCCCCTAACCGCCTTTTTTACTCTGCTGTTTATCCATGGTGGCATTTTTATTTGGGGGGGTATACATTTCGTTTGAGCCTATATTATAGTGTTTTAAAATAGTTTTCATGCAGCCTGGATACTAGATAGACAACAATGCTGGTAAAAAACTTCAGGACAAATCAGAAGAGTTGAAGAGTTGACCTCAACATGACTGTATATTATGCAAAAATGAAACAACAACAAAAAACCCTTTATAGCTGCTGGCATCTACCTACAGGGTTCCTTATTTCCAGTTGAAGTCATGACTAGCACCTAACTTTGAAGGCAGCTCTGAGTTCCAACAGTACTTACTTTGCTTTAGTAATGTTATCAGCTATAGCAAGGGAAATATCTGAATTCAGTTGAGCAGATGAATAAAGGGAGAATTGATTTTCAAATGTTTTATTATATTATATATTGGTTATTTTTAAGTCTACACATATATTATTACTCATTTGTGATTTTAGGTGAATTGCGATGCTTTATATGCATAAATAAACTGAGATGTGGAAGGGAAGCATCGCTGATGTGCAAATTATTGATGGCTTTGGCATTATTAACTAATCTGTCTAATTTGGAGGTGTAACTTGGTCTGCTGAATGGTAGGAAAGAAACATCTCTCGCAATGAGTCAGCCCCTTTTATTTTCTATCAGACCTCACCCATTTTTGGGAACAACTGCCTTCCTATTTCTCATTGCCCCTTACAGATCTCCATGTGTGTGATGTTTTCTTTTTGGCATAGTTTCTGCATTTGGCATGGTACTGGTACAGTAAAAAGTTGCTCTGAAGACTGGGTCTGAAGGTAAGGAAAACATCTAAGTGAAAATATTTTAAAATCACAAAGAGGGCACATATCTCACTTATAAAACTGAAAATGCTGGTTTATGTTGCAATTTGGGTTACACAATCACATACTTTTTTTTAAAAAACAAAACCCTAACGATTATAGTGGGCCAGAGCCTCATCTGGTGTAAATCAGCACAGCTCTATTGACTCTGATGGAGCTATGTCAATTTGCACACAATGAGGATCTGGTTCCCTGTACGTACATGTCTTTTTTCCCCCTCTCACTCTATCAATTTAGGAAAGGGTAATGATCAGCAAGCTGGAAGCAATTATGTATGTGTATGGGGGTGGGAGGTTAGTTTCATAATAATTAACTTGATTTTATTTCCTGAATAAAGCATTAGGAGAATGGAGCCCGATGACTTGTTCGTTTTGTAAAAAAAAAAAAAATAGTTGTTCAAATCTGTTTATAATAATTCATTTGGCAAACTATGGACAGACTCAGCTCAGGCACACACTTCCCATTGACACCGGTGGAGTCTGCTACTGATCTGGGCTGTAGGGGTGCAACTTAGGGCAGAATTGGTCCCAATTTGGCTCTCATTTACATTTGCATAAACCTGCAGTAATTCTAACAAAATCAAGGGAGTTATTCCTGATTTACACTGGTTTAACTGCAAGCAAAATTTGGCTGAGAGGGTTCAACTAAACATTTATAAGCTGCTTCTGGTGGCAAACAGGAATGGGGGAGGTGAAGAATATTCATAACAGATGCTTTATGAGATTAGCAAAGACTTTCTTGTGACACCACAGTCTATTGTCACAGTCAGTCATTTTGAGAGATGCTTTTTCTTTAAAAAAAAAAAAACAAAAAACAAAAAACCTACTGATTTCCTCCCCACCCCCCACCCTCAGTTTAATTCTTAGTGAATCCAATGGTGTTGAAAGGTGCTAACTGACGGCCCAAGAGCTTGAAATATTCAGTTTTAGACTGCTGTACTTGTGCAAACTATCCATTATCAGAGGGGTAGCTGTGTTAGTCTGGATCTGTAAAAAAGCAACAAGGAGTCCTGTGGCACCTTAAAGACTAACAGATGTATTGGAGCATAAGCTTTCGTGGGTGAATGCTGCGTCTGACGAAGTGGGCATTCACCCACGAAAGCTTATGCTCCAATACATCTGTTAGTCTTTAAGGTGCCACAGGACTCTTTGTTGCTTTAAACTATCCATATTGTCCTGTCTATGTACCTCAACACTGATCTGGAGTAAAATCTACTGACTGGCTTAAAGCAGCTTATGGGACTCTAAGAATTCTAATAGATTTTTTTTTTTAAATGTCTATAAACAAATATTTGGTAAAGTCCATTTTAATTATTGTAAATTTCCAAAGATTGAGATGGGAGCTAAAAAGGTTGGAAGAAATAAATACAACTACAGTAAATCCAGTGGTCATGTAAAAATCATTTGTTGTTTTAGCCCTGATGATGTTTCTAATCATGTACATTACATTAACATCACAACCTAAACACACTTATTGGACTATAACTGAGTTTAATCTTATCTGTGTTTAAACAATCTGTTAGTGCTGGTCTACACACAGTTTGTATCAATTTAATTTAGAAATGGATATTGTTAAATTAGTGCAACCCCCTAGTGTTAACATTATTCTGATATAAAGAAAGGTATTTTATATTAACATAGCTTGTTCCTGTATAGAAATCTGTTTCTATGCAGAGATATATAGTTCAGTGACACAAAAATTGTATGTAGACAAGTCCTTAAACACTAGCCAACACCTCATGAAAGACTACAGAACATTTGGCTTAGAAACTATTTTTCCTTTATGTCAAATTTTATAGGGCTCATCAACATTGGCAAAGAATTCTTTGGTGAAATTTGGCACACACGAAAATAACTAATTCATTTCCCATTAATGTCAAATCCTCAATTTCATTTTCTGTAAACTTTCAATGTTTTTTTTTTTAAACAGAGCCAAACGTAAAATCATGCCTCAAACCAGTTTCACCATGGCCAAACTACACGTAAAAGCATGGTGCAAACCAATTTCAGTATTATAAATCTAGTGCTTGGGGAGTGTGGAAAAGGTTCAAAAGCTTAATGCTTTTATCCAAACCTATAGAAGACCCCACCAGCTCATGTGGCCCCTCTTTCACCACACAGTCCCTTCTCCAATCCTACCTGTTGTCTTTCTCTGGGAAAGATCTGGAAGCCTACTACCTGCACAGTTGCCTTTGAGGGCTGGTGGAGAGGGGGAGTGAGAGATACGGTCCCTAAAATTCTGCATTTTCTTAAGATAGGAGATAATAAGTCGCCTTCCCCCTGCCCAATGCAACAGAGAGAAGTAAAGAGTTACTCCCCTTTTGCTGCCTTTTTTTTGGGGGGGAGGGGGGGGAAGAGGGGTGGAGTTATTTTAACTATCTCACAAGGACAACCTCCTTCTCTGAAAACAATGAGAGAGAAAGAAGGGTAAGCAGGAGCCTATCTAGTTTGAATACAAATTAAAAATAAATCAACTGTTTTTATTTACATCAGTTTTCAATCTAAATAAAGAGATTTTAAATTACAGGTTGTTAGTTCTGTACTTTCCATTTTATAGTCTTAAATTGCTACAGTGGATGTTTTGTTGTACTTTTTTCTTTAAAAAGTTTCTTAATTGTTAGTAAAAAAAAATCTTGTACAATCTGAAATTCTACTAAGAAGTTTCACACTTAAATGGTCATCTGTACTGCAAAAGATCAGTGCAAGGCCTCATTATCATTCCTACTGAGAGAACAACACAAACTCAAACAAAAGTTGATAAGCAAATAGCCTGAGTTGTATTTGCAACCAACACTTCCCATCTATTGAACTTCCACAAGTCAAGAAAGATTAAATGCTTCAATCTTGCTGTATTCCTGCGTAAGATTTTTTTTAACGTTTGTGGTCAATGGGACTTGTACTCTTAAGTGATTTAGGTATTTTTGAAAAATCCCACTATTAAGTGCCTAAATATGGGGTTAGGAGTCTAATTTTAAGCTCTGATTTTTAAAAATGTTGGCCTGTGTGTATTGTGAACTTTGTTCACAATAATTTTGTTAATGTGCTGAAAGTCTGAATAGCTTTTCATTGTTAACACTGTAGCAATTTTGTTTTGAGGTGACAAAGATTTTATGCCACTAAGAGAAAAGTTGTTAATAAAAATACAATTTTAGCCCCTCATGCTGGAAACACTAATGGAACATACTTAGCTCTGAGAGCATGAATCATCCAGTGGGACTATTCATATGAGTACAGTTACATATTTCTTTAGGTGTTTGCAGGATTAGAGTCAATTCTCAATATCTCATTATGAGAATCAATTCTCAAATGCAAATAAGGTACAATACTAATAGTGGTATTTTAGAAAAATCACAATTTAGTTTATTAGAAATTTTAAAATTGCAGTGGCACAATTTTTCAAATTAGTTTTACAAAACTTCAATCTAATTTAAAATCAATTAAAAAATCAAATTATTTAAATCCTCTTAAATAACTCCATCCTGCTTCTAACCACAGCCAATTAGGGAACCAGAATTAGTGCAACATGGATTCTGTGACCAATCACAGAACTAATTCAGCTGAAAAACTTGAAAGAGTAATGACAAAATTAGGTACAATGTGTCAACTGTGATAGCTAAAAGAAAACTGCATGAAATTTCACAAGAAAATCTAAAATCAATACGATGTAGGCATACACTTTTCATTATTAATTTTTTGTTCACCTCTTATTTTCTAGGGATAGTTCTTTTTAATTTTTATTGCTAAAAACACTCAATGAAAATAGGAGTATTGTCATAATCTGTTTGCTGTGGCAATGAGTATGATATCACAGTTAACTATACAAGGAGCCTGGGTAAGAAAATGGAGGAACTAGTACTACCGCTGCAGAAAGTGAAACCTGATATTATAGGGGATAAAAGAAACATGGTGGAATAGTAGTCATGACTGGAGTACAGGTATTGAAGGGTATGTGCTGTTCAGGAAAGACAGAAATAAAGTTAAAGGTGGTGGAGTAGCATTGTATATTAGTAGACTGTAAAGAAATTAGAAGTGATGGAATGGATAAGACAGTCTGTTTGGGCCAAAATCATTTTGGAGAAGAAAGCTACTAGAGGTTCCCCAATACAGTGCTTGGGGTGTGCTACAGACCTAAGATCCTTCTAAGCTGCACAGCCACACAGCAGCTGATTAAGCACCGTGCAGGCGCTCAGGGCTGCGGTGGGGAAAGATTCCTCCCCCCCCAGTTCCACCACAGACAGGGGAGACACATCTCTCCCCCGGCCCCGACCTGCTGCAGCCAGGGGAGACATGCCCCTCCCCCACCCCAAACCCAGACCTGGACCTGCCATGGCCATGGGAGAGGCACCTCTCCTCCCCAGCCCAGGTGCTGCTGCAGGGAGAGAGAGTTGGGGGGGGGGGGGGGGAGGGGGAGGGAGGGAGTCCTCTCTCACCATCACAGCCCTGGGGCAGCCTGCACCCAAAACTCCTCATCCCCAGCCCCACCCCAGTGGCCGCACCCCCAGCCAGAGCCCTCACTCCCCCAAACCCGAACCCTCTGCCCCAGCCCTGAGCCCTCTCCCACACTCCAAACATAACAAAATTCATTCTGCACATGGGTGGGAAAAATTAGAGGGAACACTGCTACAGACCACCAGGATCTGATTTGGATATGGGTAGAGACCTCTTTAATGTTTTTAATGAAATAAATACTACTGGGAATTGTGTGATTATGGGAGACTTGGAGGACAAGTGCTACTAATAATAGTAGGGCCCTGAGTTTCCTGGATGTGATAGCTGACAGAGTTCTTCACCAAACAGTTGCTGAACTAACAAGAAGTGATGTTACTTTAGATTTGGTATTGGTGAGTAGTGAGGACATCTTAGAAGAACTGGTTGTAGAGGACAACCTTGCTCGAGTGATCATGAGCTAATTCAGTTTAAACTAAATGGAAGGATAAATAAAAATAGATCTGAATTAATGGAGATATCCTGTCTCCTAGAACTGGAAGGGACCTTGAAAGGTCATCGAGTCCAGCCCCCTGCCTTCACTAGCAGGACCAAGTACTGATTTTTGCCACAGATCCGTAGGTGCCCTCCTCAAGGATTGAACTCACAACCCTGGTTTTAGCAGGCCAATGCTCAAACCACTGAGCTATCCCGCAATAAGGGTGCTTGGTTTCGAAAGAGCTAACTTTAAAAAATGAAGGGAATTAGGGAAGTGGACTGGACTGAAGAACTCAAGGATCTGAATGTGGAGGAGGCTTGCAATTACTTTAAGTCAAAAGTGCAGAAGCTATCTGAAGCCCTAATCCCAAGCAAGGGGAAAAACATTTGTAGGGAAGGGTAGTAGGCCAAACTGAATGAGCAAGCATTTCAAACAGGTGATTAAGAGAAAGTATAAAGGAATGGAAGATGAGCAGGATCAGCAAGGAAAGCTACCTCATGGAGGTCAGAAAGTGTAGGGATAAAGTGAGAACTGCCAAAAGCCAAGCAGAGTTGGACCTTTCAAAGAGAATTAAAACCAATGTAAAAGATTCTATAGACATATGAAGAAGAAAACAAGAAGTGGGACCACTAAGCATTGAGGATGGGGTGGAGATTAAAGATTATCTAGGTATGGCCCAATTCCTAAACAAATACTTTGTCTCAGTTTTTAGTGAGGCTAATAAAGGGCTTAGGGGTAGTGTCAGGGTAGCTAATGGCAACGAGAATATGGAGGTAGAAATTACAACATCCAAGGTGGAAGTCAAACTCAAACAGTTTAATGGGACTAAATCAGTGGGCATGGATAATCTCCATCCAAGAATATTAAAGGAACTGGCACATGAACTTCCAAGCCCAAAAGCAAGGATTTTTAATGAAACTGCAAACTCAGGGGTTGTACCCTATGACTGGAGAATTGCTAATATAGTTCTTATTTTTATGAAAAGGGCTAAAAGTGATCCAGGAAACTACAGGCCTCTTAGTTTGACCTCAATTGTATGCAAGGTCTTGGAACAAATTTGGAAAGAGAAAGTAGTTAAAGACAGAGGTGAATAGTAATCGGGATAAAATACAACATGGTTTTACAAAAGGTAGATTGTACCAGACCAACCTGATCTCCTTCTTTGAGAAGGAAACTGATTTTTTTAGACAAAGGAAATGCAATAGATCTAATCTACCTGGATTTCAGTAAGGCATTTGATACAGTTCCACATTGAAAATTATTAGTTAAATTGGAGAAGATAGGGATTAATTTGAGAATTGAAAGGTGGATAAGGAACCAGTTAAAGGGGAGATTGCAATGGGTCATACTGAAAGGCAGACTACTAGTGGAGTTCCTCAGGAATCAGTCTTGGGACCAATCTAATGTTTTTATTACTGACCTTGGCACAAAAAGTGAGTGTACAATAAAATTTGCAGATGACACAAAGTATTGCCAATACGGAGGAGGACCAGAATATCATACAAGAAGATGTGGATGACCTTGTAAACTGGAGAATTAGAAATGGGATGAAATTTAATAGTCCATAAATGCATGACTTTGCACTAACAACAAGAATTTTTGCTATAAACTAGGGAAGCAACAGAGTAGGAGAAAGACCTGGGTGTATTGGTTGATCACAGGATGACTATGAGCTGTCAATGTAATGCAGCTGTGAAAAAGGCTAACGTGGTCCTGGGGTGCATCAGGCAAGGTATTTCCAGTAGAGACAGGAAAGTATTAGTATCATTATAAAAAGGCACTGGTGAACCTCATCTGGAATACTATGTGCAATTCTGGTCTCCCATGTTTAAGAAAGATGAATTCAAACTGGAACAGGTGCAGAGGAGAGCTAATAGGATGATCAGAGGAATGGAAAGCCTACCTTATGAAAGGAGACTCCAAGAGCTTGGCTTGTTTAGTCTAACCAAAAGACAGCTGAGGGGAGATATGATTGTTATCTATAAATTAAGGCTGTAGATTAATCGCAGTTAACTCATGCAATTAACTCAAAAAAATTAATCGTGATTAATCACATTTTTAATTGCACTGTTAAACAACAGAATACCAATTGAAATGTATTAAATATTTTTGGATTTTTTTCTACATTTTCAAATATATTCATTTCAATTACAAACACAGAATACAAAGTGTACACTGCTCACTTTATATTATTTTTATTACAAATATTTGCATTGTAAAAAGGATAAACAAAAGCAACAGTATTTTTCAGTTCACCTCATACAAGTACTGTAGTGCAATCTCTTTATCGTGAAAGTGCAACTTACAAATGTAGATTTTTTTTTTGTAACATAACTGCACTCAAAAACAAAACAATGCAAAACTTTAGAGTCTACAAGTCCACAGAGTCCTACTTTTCGTTCAACCAATCGCTAAAACAAACAAGTTTGTTTACATATACAGGAGATAATGCTGCCCATTTCTTATTTAAAATGTCACCAGAAAGTGAGAACAGGTGTTCATATGGCACTTTTGTAGCTGGCATTGCAAGGTATTTACATACCAGATATGCTAGACATCCGTATGCCCCTTGATGCTTCAGCCACCATTCCAGAGGACATGCTTCCATGCTGATGACGCTTGTTAAAAAAAATAATTCTGTGGTGGGGTGACGACTCACCGGCGCAGCACCTCCTGCTGGTTGTCCAGGGAATTAGCTCTTTTCCAGCTCCGGAGCGTCCTCTGCCGGCTGATGTCTCGCCTGCCGCTGGCCCCTGTGTCCCTCCTGGACCCCGGTGCCCTTGTCTAGGGGTTCTGCCCACCACAGTACCCCCTTGCTCTGGGTCTCCCTTCCCTGGGGACCCCCCAACCCTCTATCCCCACCTTGCCTCAGTAGCTACTGCCAGTCATCATCTAGCCCCTGTTCCTTGGGGCAGACTGCAGTCTGTAAACCACTCGTTATCAGCAAGGGGGGGTTGGACCAGCTGCCTCTGCCTATTCCTGGGCTGCCCCTCTGCAGCCCTAGTACCTTTTTGTGAGCCCCTATCGTGGCCTGCAGCCTGGGACTTTTCTAGGCTGGAGCTCCCCAGCTCCCTCAGCCCTTCCCCAGCACTGCTCCACCCTAGGTACCCTCCTCAGCTTCCCAGGCAGCCAGGTCCTTCGCTTTCTCTAAGAAGCTAGAGAGAGTGTCTCAGTCCTTCTGGCCCCCGCCCTCTTATAAGGGCCAGCTGGGCCCTGATTGCACTGGCTATAGCTGTGGCTGCTTTCCCAATCAGCCTAGCTTTTCTCCAGCCACAGCCCTCTCCAGGGCAGCTTTAACCCCTTCAGGGGCGGAGCGGGGTAACCACCCCGCTACAAATACGTTAATTAAATTTGTGACTGAACTCCTTGGGGGAGAATTGTATGTTTCCAACTCTATTTTACCGCATTCTGCCATATATTTCATGTTATAGTAGTCTTGGATGATGACTCAGCACATGCTGTTCATTTTAAAAACACTTTCACTGCAGATTTGACAAAATGCAAAGAAGGTCCCAATATGAGATTTCTAAAGATAGTTTCAGCACTCGACCCTGGGTTTAAGTATCTAAAGTGCCTTCCAAAATCTGGGAGGGATGAGGCGTGTAGCTTGCTTTCAGAAGTCTTAAAGAGCAACACTCCGATGAAGAAACTACAGAACCCAAATCATGAAAAAGAAAATCAACCTTCTGCTGGTGACATCTGACTCAGATGATGAAAATGAACATGCGTTGGTCTGCGCTGCTTTGGATTGTTATCGAGCAGAACCCATCATCAGCATGGACACATGTCCTCTGGAATGGTGGTTGAAGCATGAAGGGACATATGAATCTTTAGCGCATCTGGCATGTAAATATCTTGCGACGCCGGCTACAATAGTGCCATACAAACACCTGTTCTCCCTTTCAGATGACATTGTGAACAAGAAGGGGGCAGAATTATCTCCTGCAAATGTAAACAAACTTATTTGTCTGAGTGATTGGTTGAACAAGAAATAGGACTGAGTGGACTTGTGGGCACTAAAGTTTTAGATTGTTTTATTTTTGAATGCAGCTTTTTTTTGCACATAATTCTACATTTGTAAGTTCAACTTTCATGATAAAGAGATTGCACTACAGCACTTGTATTAGGTGAATTGAAAAATGCTATTTCTTTGGTTTTTTTACAGTGCAAATATTTGTAATAAAAAATAAATATAAAGTGAGCACTGTACACTTTGTATTCTGTTATAATTGAAATCAATATATTTGAAAATGTAGAAAACATACAAAAATATTTAAATAAATGGTATTATATTATTAACAGTGTGATTAATCATGATTAATTTTTAATCGTGTGATTAATCATGATTAATTTTTTTAATCGTTTGACAACCCTACTATAAGTACATCAGAGGGATAAATACCAGGGAGGGAGAAGAGTTATTTAAGTTAAATGCCAATGTGGACACAAGAACAAATGGATATAAACTGGCTAACAACAAGTTTAGGCTGGAAATTAGGTGGAAGTTTCTAACCATCAGAGGAGTGAAGTTCTGGAACAGCCGTCCAAGGGGAGCAGTGGGGGCAAAAAACCTAACTGGCTTCAAGACTGTGGTGGATAAGTTTATGGACGTGATGGTACAATGGGACTGCCTACAATGAATGGCATGTGGCCCATCAGCGACCTCCAGTAGCAAAAATCTCCAACAGTGAGATGGAACACTAGAGGGGAGGGTTCTCAGTTACTACAGAGAATTCTTTCCCAGGTATCTGCCTGGTGGGTCTTGCCAATGTTCTCAGGGTCTAACTGATCACCATATTTGGGGTCAGGAAGGAATTCCCCCCCAGGTCAGACTGTGGCAGAGACCATGGGGTTTTTCACCTTCTTCTGCAGCATGGGGTACGGGTCACAAGCAGGTTTAAACTAGTGTAAATGGTGAATTCTCTGTCAAGTCTTTAAACCATGATTTGAGGACTTCAGTAACTCAGCCAGAGTCTAGGGGTCTATTTCAGGAGTGGGTGGGTGAGGTTCGTAGCCTGCAATGTGCGGGAGGTCAAACTAGATGTTCACGATAGTCCCTTCTGATCTTAAAGTCTATGAGTCTATGAGGTCAAACTGAAATTCTGACTGCAAGTCAGAAATACACAGAAGAAGATTAGATTTTAAACTATAACCCTGTTTTCCTGTAATTGTCTTTAGGAAATAATAAAAATTATACAAAATAAAATCATATACCTAAGCCAATCTATTTATCAACAGGATGGTTATCGAAGTTTTCCAGCAGTTCTTTAAGGTTTGCTTTGATGTTAGTTTTTTAGACAATTGTTGCATTTTAGATTTTGTTAAATGTCAGGGGTTAGAGTGGCACAGTGGTTCAAGGTATGTTGCATGGTACAAGCAAGAAGGAATTTCTTTCAACCTGGTATAGCATTGGACAGTTGACCAGGTGAAACATGGGGGATGAGTGGCATGTTCCACCTTTGTTTAAAGCATTCCTTTGTCTGAAGCAGGTGACTGCCAAAGGCAAGATACTGGAGTTCATGGTCTATTCTGGTATGGGAATTACTACCAATTCATCAGTACAAGCCTGTCTGCTTTCACTTGTAGAAACCTAGGGCCTAACCATTCTTGGTGTAACTATTAAAATAAATGAAGTTGAATGGAGGGATGAATCTGAGCTGAGTTTCAAACTGACGTAAGGCCTGATCCTGGTCCTGCACATACATACTACTGAGTTTAGGGCTTCTACAATGAGACTTCTCAAGATACCTTGAGCCTTATGCCTATAGTTAAGGTTATGTTTTAGTCATGGGTATTTTTAGTAAAAGTCACGGACAGGTCACAGGCAATAAACAAAAATTCATGGCCCATGACCTGTCCATGACTTTTACTATATACCCCTGACTAAAACTTGGGGTGGGGCTGCCCGGGGGTGCCAGGGAACGGCAGCCCGAGTACTGGGAGAGGGCGGGTGGTGGCGCACGGCCCGAGACCCCTGCTGGTGCTGGGGGGGTTGGCGGGGCCAGCAGGCTCCCTACCTGGCTCCACGCCTCCCTCCCCCAGCAGCAGCAGAGTTTGGGTATGGGGGGGCAAGAGGGTTGGGGCACAGGACGGGGTGAGGCGGGCTTTGGGCGGTGCTTACCTGGGGGGCTCCCCGGAAGCAGTGACATCCCCCTCACTCAGCTCCTAGGCAGAGGCGTGGCCAGGTAGCTTTGCATGCTGCCTCCGCCCAGAGTGCTGGCTTCGCAGTTCCTATTGGCTGGGAACTACGGCCAATGGGAGCTATGGGGGCGGTGCCTCCAGGTCTGGCCATGCCTCCGCCTAGGAGCTGAGCGAGGGGGATGTCGCCACTTCCAGGGAGCCCCCCAGGTAAGCTGCTCAGAGCCCGCCTCACCCTGTCCCATGCCCCAACCCCCTACCCCCCTCCCACACCCAAAGCCGGTTCCGGGGTGGGGGGCGGTGGCCCGAGAACTGCCCCAGCAGCAGCCGGTGCGACTGGCGCAGGGGCTGCCTGAGCTGTCCCTAAGCCAGGCGCACCGGCCACTGCAAAAGTCACAGAAAGTCACAGAATCCGTGACTTCCGTGACAAACTTGCAGCCTTACCTATAGTAACTGTTTGCAGAATAGTACTTATAACTAGAATTATCTGCTCAGAAGAGATCCAGGACCAGGATAGCAGAGCTGTTGTCCATACAGGCCTGAGATCAAGTGATAGCTCTGTGAAAGGAAACTTGTAGTACCTACTTGAAGTATATATCTGTCTCTAGCAACTGCTGATAGTCACTCGCTGTTCATTAGAAACAGTAATAAAAAATTACCCATTAAATTTTCAGATGCAGATAAAAATAAAACCTGAATTTGTCAGGGCAGATTCTCTGTGCTATTATGTTCCCTTTATACTACCATACTCTTGTGGTGGAAATGGAGCAGAAACCACCCACAAATGCCCTGCTGGGGATTTCTCCAGAGTGGGTGAGTCCCCAGTAGGTGAATTTGTGTCCTTCAATTCCCTCTGTGTAGCTCCTGATGAAGGGGGCCTGTCAGGGCAGGGAGGGGAATGGCCATGCTACTCTGGCTATTCCCAGTTAGCATATGGTCCTTTGGGGAACAAAGCCATCTGGTTCAAGTTAGAGCAGCCATAAGATTGCACTAGCCTGGCCTGGGACTGGGGCAGACATTCAGGGAAACACAGTCCCTCAGCTCTGCTGCACCCAGCTAATCCAACCTGTCAAATCTAACAAAGAGCAAATATTAACGTCAACGCAATCTAAAACAAAATATTCAGATGCTCAACTATTTTGAAAATACTTTCAAACATTCCTTCTAATGTCATAATGTTTTAAAAATGTGAAACAGGACATTGTATTTACCAGTTGAATAGAAACCTTTAGGAGTAATAGCTACCTCCCCAGCAGACAAAATTAACCCACCACCAATTTTAGGATAAGGACAAAGCATAAAGTCAAATTTCTGCACCATTTTGGCTCACAGACTCCATTTCAAGTGTGCTGAGTATGTCTGAGTCTCATGCAAGGATTTTTTTTTTTTAAATTACTATGGTATTTATAGCTTTTCGTGAAAGAAATGCAAACAGGAATGAAAGCATGCAGTTTAATAGAAACATTCATTAAACTACTTAATTTGGCTACTCTGGTTACTAATGAAATTAAGGCTGTCTTCACTAGAAACGCTGCAGCTGCACTGATGTTGAGTTTCAGTAGAGACACTCAGTACAGCATCGGGAGGGGTTCTCTAATTGCTGTAGTTAATCCACCTCCCCGAGAGCCAGTAGATAGGTCAATGGAAGAACTCTTCCTTTGACCTATTGCTGTCTACATCTAGGAGCTAGGTCAGTTTAACTATATCACTCAGGGATATGGATTTTTCACACACCCCTGAGCAACACAGCTGGGTCAACCTAACTTTTTAGTGTAGACCAGGCCTAAGACGCTATTGTCATGGCCCACAGACCCTAAACAAACCAGATAAACTCTAATTACTAGATTGACAATTCAAGTTTTTAATTACCAGTGATAAACATACTGGGAGAAAACTGTTATGATACTGTATTGGGAAACCACATCCTCCCTACTTTATACCCATCCCGCTCAGCCTCAGTGTTTTGATCAGAGTGTAGTAAGGGAAGGCAGATAACCACATCCCCAATCTGCTGTCATTCTCAGACAGCAGAGTTTCCGATGTGCCCTTCTGTTTATCAGACAAGTGGTGAAAAACATAAAGGACATAAGCACTCACAGCAGGCCCAGTCCTACAACGAAAACTTGCATTGGCCCTTTGGAAGACTTGCATTAGCAATTTAACTTCAATGAAAGCTTTGCCTAAGCAAGGACTGAGGGTTTGGAGGTGCAGCACACACAGGGCAGCCCAGGATAAGAGAGTAGTAACTCTCTGGAAGAGTGAGAGAGAGACAGACCTTCAGCCTGGGGACTGCCTGAATTACAGCAGCCCCCTCTCAGCACTATGCATGTTCACTACCTTCCAAAATCCCTGCAGCAGTATGTGCATTGGCCCTGCCTCTTCTCATCTGCAATGCACCACCGCTCTTGTCTCTGACATACAGATAAGTTTTGTTCAGCTCCATGTCATGTGTGGAATTTTATGCAAATTACTTAGCTAATTTGTCTATCTACATATAACTTGCATGTG
The DNA here is from genome assembly GCF_002925995.2 of Terrapene triunguis. Taxonomy (NCBI): domain Eukaryota; kingdom Metazoa; phylum Chordata; order Testudines; family Emydidae; genus Terrapene; species Terrapene triunguis. The sequence goes on from NW_020664447.1 coordinate 56,251,252, forward strand.
GCCAGGGATGGATTAGAGTTTTAGGGGAACCCTGAAAGGGAAAGCTGGTCTTAGTTCAACACCTTTCCCTCAGCATTAAGTGCACAGTATAGGTTCAGAACTGGTATTTATGGTCACATGCAGTAGCGGATTAGCCACTGGGCCAACAGGGCCCATGCCCAGGGGCCCCGGCCAATTGGGGGGCCCCAGAAAAATGGGCACCACCGTGCCTCGACCCGCTCTGCCCGCCTGGCACTCCTGCCAGGGAGCAGGGTCGGGGCGAGGGGACTTCCCCCACTCCCCAGCATAAGTGCCGCATGGGCAGAATGGGGCAAGACCCCGTGCGCAGCAGCGCACAGGGATTCAGCCAGAGAAAAGAATCACTTCCCAGAGATCTGGATATAGTGCAAACCCATCTATTGTAATCCTGTTGAAACTATTATCTGTATTACTGTAAGGCTGTATAGGCTGAACTGTCTACTTACAAGTCCCAGTAAAATATCCCTTTCCATTCCACTAAATGATGCAAAATAAACTCTCTTCCCCTGTTATTTGCAAGACCTGAGCTATATGTACAGTTATTATGAAATGTGGTTGCTGTAACAAACTTCTGTTAATTTGGAGTGTGACTCTCAGATATTAGCTAATCATATGAGATGCATGGGGAGAGGGGGAATTATATATTTTAAATATCATAGTATCAAGGCCCTTTCAGGGACAAAATCAACAGGTGTAAAACTTAATTGACTATATGAAGATTATTCCCCAAAAGAAAGGAAAAAAGGTGGCTAAAGAAAAATAAAAGAATGCATTATTCAAAGACCTGAACATATTTTATAGACATATTAGAATCCCATCCCTACTGTATATGTAAAAAAAAAAAAAAAATTTGAAGAGAATTAGAGAATTTCAAATGAGTCATGTTCTCTTTATTAAATAAAAAACTGGACCCAGGTTCCCTGTGATGGGGTAATTTTGTCCCAGACTGGTGGTGCAAAGCTGCCTTAGCGCTTTCACACTATGATTGCATAGTAGTAGTATAGTATAGTATACTACAGGTAACATTTTTTTGAAAGCTACTGTGACACCATTACATCTAAATGTCAGTACTAGCCTAAAGAGGAAATTATACTCTGAAGAACAAGGAGCTGGGAAGTCCATAGACAGAACTGATGTCTGCTTCTATTAGTACCAAAACAGCAGTCTGACCTAAATAGCAATTTGTTTGGCATTGAAAGACAAACAAGAATAAGATCCAAAGAATGAACCATAAGAAAAATCATGTACAGTACTACATGATCAGTCTCTTCCCAACTCAAGGCCAAAAGCTGTACGTATGCTTGAGGTCCTTTTTCTACTTAACCTTAATACTGTTTCAACATTTGTGGATGACAACTTTATGATGTTAGATTAAGAGACAGAGTCATACTCTACCTAAGGCATTTTTAAAATAGTCAATTAAGCCTATTACTAATTCCAGTAAGCACATTAGTTACATTATTGCAACATCATGTGTGATACTTAAATGCTTTATCAGTGTTCTGATAAAATCCTGGAGTTTCCACTGTGACCTACTACTTGTTACCCAGGTCCATTAGGGACTTTTTATGATGACCTGCTAGTCACTGGGTTATTGCCCTGATTTGACAGACCTCTGACAATGATCTATTTAGTCATTGGTCCAGTCTACCCAAGATGCCTGATTCAGGGTCACAGAGAAAAGTTTTTGTGGGGCACCACTAGAAGTCTGTTCTGATATAGGCCCACACTTCTGTCAGCTATGATGCCACTTTACAAGTGTACCATGGAATATTAAATAATATTTTGCTCAGGTTGTAAAAGTTTCTAATTAAAATGTGCTTGGGGTACTCAAAATGCATTGAAACAGCATGCAAAATTATGAAAATTCAACATCCCATTCATGCAATCTACTCACCCACCTTCATAGGGATGATGATAAAGAAAAAAATAATCACTCATCAAAAATATTATTCACCCCCACGTGCGTGGGTGAGTGGAGTTTTGCAAGGCTGCACTTAAATATTTTTAATTTTACATATCAGCCATTTAGCTTCATGTTTACTTACAATTTCCCATTTAACCTACTAACATTTTCCTTGACGGCCTCATTTGTAAAGGTATCTGGAACTGTACCTTTACAAATGAGGTACAGATACCACTGTAAAGGTATCTGGAACTGTTCTAATGGCTCCACTCAAATCCTTTTTTTTTTTTCATTGCTAATGTCTTCGTTTATTTTATCTAGGTAGCTAGACATCAGGTTCTTGTCCAAATTTTTTTGCCAAGACACTTTCAGTAATGTTCCTTCCCCCCATTATGTTCTAATTAGCTTAAGACTTTGCTTAAACCTATCTTTAAAATGGGGCTGTTTCTCAAAATAGTTAGGTGTGCAATTCCATGCTCAAAATTGCAAGCTTAATTTTTGTGTCTGCCATCTACCACAAGCACATGTGCCAACTACCAGAGCAGGCCATGTGTGTTCAATTACTTGATTTGCTTTCACCATCACAACAATTGCATGTGCCTCAGTTCCCCATCTGTCAGACAGGGATATTAATACTTCCTTTCTCCCAACCTCTGCCTGTTTAGATAGTAAACTCTTCAGGATACAGACTCTCTCTCACTAGGCATATGTACAACACCTAGCACAACTGGGATCTGCTTTTTGTTGGGACCACTAGGGACTATGGTAATACACACACACAGTTGCAAACTCTCATTAGTAACTCTATTTCGGTCTCTGCTAGAGCCAGTCTCCCGCTCACCCAAGAAGCTCCGGCTTTCACACTATTCCCAGCCTTGCCCAGCAGTTTTGGTTGGCTGCTCTCTCCCACTCCCCACCTCCTGGGGAAGAACAGCCACTAAGAACTCTACCCTTCCCACAGAGGTTTGTGGGGAGGGGTAAGGGAGAGGGACCACCAATATAATTTTCACACTAGGGGAGGGAGGGAGGAAGAATAGAAAGAGCCCAGGAGCTCAGGACCACTCTTGCCTCCTCCCCTCTTCTGAAAAATTGAAAAAAATTGGTCAGCTCCTCTCTGCTCCTTCCCCCCCCACACCCTGGCACCATCATGCCTGGGGCTGAGAGCTCACATGGAGTTGGCTAGGAGTAGAGAGAGTGTCCCCCCTCACTCCTCGGGCATGGGAGATGGGGGCAAAGAGCCCCCACAGCTGCAGTAGGAGCTGAGGTACATTGCAGGGAAGGGGCAGATGTGGTGCTGGGGAACACAGAATTTACGTGGCACTACTAGATTTTTACATGATTTTAGGGTCTGACTTTTGTTTTTAAACTTTTGGGGGTAGTCAGTACTATACAAATAATAGTAGTGTATACAAATAATAGTAGTGTGTAAATCAGTCATGCAATAGTGCAAGGATGGGCTGCAAAGTGCTCCTAGGTCAGGAGACCTTTGTTAAACATTTCAGCACTAAATTGAAGGGAGAATGTTGCAGAGATTTCCATAGCTCTGATAGCAGTATGGGGGTCGGGGTTCGGAAAGAGGAGGGTCAACAGTAAGTCATCCCTGTCAGAGAGGACTTCCCTGAGGTTTATATAAATGCTTCTAAGGAGCAAATATTTTGCCTTTATAATGTGACTAGACTACAGCGGGTGGAAGGAATTTACAAAACATTTTAATGGGGAGGAAGCACCTTGTCCCACCTCCCCACCTTCAAACAACACAAGAGGTAATAATCTATTAAAAATCTATTTCTCCCATTAGGCTGTTATGAACCTTGTGCTCTACTCTCAATATACTCAGTATATTTTTTTCAGAACTGAAGTATAAACATTTCCAACAAGTGCACTTAATATAAGTTTCTTGAGCAAGTAATGTTGCCCCTTTCTCAGCTATGTTTATCAAAATGGATTTCTGCAAACATATTACTCCTAGCACACAGGGTTCATAACAGCCTAATGGGAGAAATGCTATGGGAGCACCCTTGTTAAAATATTGGAAACTAAAGATTGCATTGCCTGTGTTGCATGGCCATTTAAAAAAAAAAAAAAAAAAGTCAGTCCCTCTATGGATTTAAGTTTTGTCTGATGTTCTTTGGAACATCTTCCCTTATTTATGATTGAAGAGATTTAGGTTGAGTTGATTTTCTCCATTTCTTTGGATTCATCAGTGAGAAGTCCTTTAAAGAAGCTTTTTAAAATATTTCTGTGACTTCTTTCATTCTGGATTAACCCTTAGAAGTTCTCCAGCTAATGTTAGTAGCTACATTCTCTACTCTTATTGTATCCCAGTAGCCACATTGTGCTGGACATCATCCACGCACCCAGGGAAACACTGTCGCTATCCCCAAAATGCTAGTAACTTTGCAAGAGGGCCAAGCCCTTAGCCTTTTTTTGTACTACCCCTGACCACATCCCTATAAATAATAAAAATAAGACTGAATCCTGTTCCATTCTCTCCTCACTGAAGAAATAACCTGACACTCATTCACCCTACTCACATCTCATGTTGCATTAATGTGAATGAATAACAATCTCAGTATTTGCATATAAAGGGGATAATCACATCAGAAAGTCATACTATCCCTGTTTTCAGGGCCTGGCTCTGTCACTTTTACAGAAATAGCAGCCACCTGAATGAGCCAATCAGCAGCCTACTTGGTAAAACTCCCAGTAGGGTGGGTGGGCACTACCCACCGCAGAGATCACTCCAAGGTCTGTCACACAATAATGTTACTTCCTTACTCTTCATTAAGCCTCCCAGTTAGCATCCCTGCCAAGCAGCATCAGAGACTTGCCTGTAGACTCACTACCCACAGATTACAAAGTAGCAGCCGTGTTAGTCTGTATCCGCAAAAAGAACAGGAGTACTTGTGGCACCTTAGAGACTAACAAATTTATTTCAGCATAAGCTTTCGTGGGCTACAGCTCACTTCTTCAGATGCATAGAGTGGAACACACAGACAGAAGATATTTATACATACAGAGAACATAAAAAGGTGGAAGTACGCATACCAATTGTAAGAGGCCAATCAATTGAGATGAGCTATCAGTAGCAGCAGAAGAAAAAACTTTGAAGTAATAATCGAGATGACCCATAGGTGTGAGGAGAACTTAACATGGGGGGAAAAATTCAATTAGTGTAATGACCCAACCATTCCCAGTCTCTGTTTAGGCCTAAGTTAATTGTGTCTAATTTGCATATTAATTCGAGTTCAGCAGTCTCTCTTTGGAGTCTATGCATCCGAAGTGGGTTGTAGCCCACGAAAGCTTATGCTCTAATAAATTTGTTAGTCTCTAAGGTGCCACAAGTACTCCTGTTCTTTTTGCAGATACAGACTAACACGGCTGCTACTCTGAAACCTGTCTTTGGAGTCTGTTTTTGAAGTTTTTTTGTTGCAAAACTGACACCTTCAAGTCTGTCACTGAGTGATTAGAGAGGTTGAAAGTGTTCTCCCACTGTTTTTTGAATGTTATGATTCCTGATGTCAGATTTGTGTCTCTACGCAAAAGAATAAATGGACACAAATGGATCACTCAAAGATTGTCCTGTTTTCAGGGTTGTATTTTTTTCATACAAACTCATCTATCATACTCAAGGTTTGACAGTTCATGTTTCACCAAAACCATTGCAGATCAGAGAGCTGTCCTTGACTCACTGAAGACCTCAGGTAGTTCTTGATCAGTTTAAATTTCAAATAGCTATTTCTGCAGAAGCTAAAATTGTGCATATAAAGTTATTTGCAGTGGTGTTGTAGCAGTGTTGGTCCCAGGATATCAGAGACACAAGGTGGGTGAGGGAATAACTTTTATTGGACTGACTTCTGTTGGTGAAAGAGACACACTTTCAAGCTATACCTGAAGAAAAGCTCTATAGCTCGAAAGCTTGTCTTTTTCACCAACTTGGTCCAATAAAAGGTACTATCTCACCCACATTCTTCATGTAAAGTAAGGCATTTATATCCCTAGATAGGCACTTCGGTAAAAGTAGCCTGATTTTAGAGGTGCTTGGTATCTGCAGCTTCCACTGGCCTCAATGGGCACTGCAGCTGCTCAGCACCTTTGTATTTAGGTTAGGATGTCAAGAGATTAAAAAAATTAATTGTGATTAATCGTGCTGTTAAGCAACAATAGAATCCCATTTATTTTAAATATTTTTGGATGTTTACTACATTTTCAAATATATTAATTTAAATTACAACACAGACTACAAAGTGTACAGTGCTCACTTTATTTTTGATTACAAATATTTGCACAGTAAAAAAACAAAAAAATTGTATTTTTCAATTCACCTCATACAAGTACTGTAGTGCAATCTCTTTATCATGGAAGTTGAACTTACAAATGTAGAATTATGTACAAAAAAACTGCATTTAAAAATAAAACAATGTAAAACTTTAGAGCCACTCAGTGTTACTTCTTGGTCAGCCAATCACTCAGACAAACAAGGTTGGTTACAATTTGCAAGAAATAATGCCCGCTTCTTGTTTACAACGTCATCTGAAAGTGAGAACAGGTATTTGCATGGCACTGTTGCAAGGTATTTACATGCCAGATACACTTAAGATTCATATGTCCCTTCAGGCTTAAACTACCATTCCAGAGGACATGCTTCCATGCTGATGATGGGATCTGCTTGATAATGTTCGAAAGCAGTACGGACTGTTCATTTTCATCATCTGAGTCAGATACCACCAGCAGAAGGTTGATTTTCTTTTTTTGGTGATTTGGGTTCTGTAGTTTCCACATCAGAGTGTTGCTCTTTTAAGACTTCTAAAAGCATGCTCCACACCTCGTCCCTCTCAGTTTTTGGACGGCACTTCAGATTCTTAAACCTTGGGTCGAGTGCCGTAGCTATTTTTAGAAATCTCACATTTGTACCTTCTTTGCATTTTGTCAAATCTGCTGTGAAAGTGTTCTTAAAATGAACATGTTCTAGGTTATCATCCGAGACTGCTATAACATGAAATATATGCAGAATGCGTGTAAAACTGAGCAGGAGACATACAATTCTCCCCCCAAGGAGTACAGTCACAAATTTAATTGACGCATTATTTTTTTAACGAGCATCATCAGCGTGGAAGCATGTCCTCTGGAATGGTGGCCGAAGCATTAAGGGACATACGAATGTTTAGCATATCTGGCATGTAAATACCTTGCAAAGCCAACTACAAAAGTGCCATGTGAACGCCTGTTCTCACTTTCAGGTGACGTTATAAATAAGAAGCAGGCAGCAGTATCTCACGTCAATTAAACAAACTTGTTTGTTTTAGCGATTGGCAGACTAAGTAGTAGTACTGAGTGGACTTGCAGGCTCTGAAGTTTTACATTGTTTTGTTTTTGAGTGCAGTTATGTAACCAAAAAAACACATCTGCATTTGTAAGTTACACTTTCACAATAAAGAGATTGCACTTTGGTACTTATATGAGGTGAATTTAAATTTTTACATTGCATATATTTGTAATAAAAAATAATAATATAAAGTGAGCACTGTGCACTTTGTATTCTGTGTTGTAATTGAAATCAATACTGAAAATGTAGAAAAACATCCAAAAATATTTAATAAATTTCAATTGGTATTCTATTGTTATAAGTGTGATTAATCGTGATTAATTTTTTTAACCGTGATTTATTTTTTTGAGTTAATAGCGTGAGTTAACTGCGATTAATTGACAGCCCTAATTTAGGTACCTAACTTTAGGCACCTAGTTTGAAAATTTTGGACTTTGCAACTTGATCAAGACAACCAGGGGCGGCTGCAGGCACCAGCGCCGCAAGCACGTGCCAGCCTGCCGGTCGCTGTGAGGGCGGCAGTCAGTCGTCCTCAGCGGTGTGCCTGCAGGAGGTGCGCTGGTCCTGCGGTTTCAGTGGCGGGTACGCCGAATCCGCGGGACCGGCAGATCACCCGCAGAAACGCCGCCGAATCCGCGTGACGGCAGACCGCCCGCAGGCATGCCGCCGAAGGCCGCCTGACTGCCGTGCTTGGGGCGGCAAAAAACATAGAGCCGCCCCTGAAGACAACAGAGTATCAGCCAGAGCTGCTTAGTCCCTCAGATTAGTCCCTTGCACCTGGTGCTTTTCACAGAGCTGTCCCTCTTTGCGACCAGAGGTCATGCTGGCTGCTTTGCAGAGGAGCTGGCTCAGCCTCAGGCAGCCATCTGGAAGAGAGCCTGCAACTGCTGTAGTGCCACCAGTAGAAGGCTGGGGAGTACTGTCCATACAGACAAGAACTGATCTGAGATCTTCACAAAAACCAAGAGAACTATAGATAGATTCATAGTTTTTTCTAGATCCCAGTGACCACTATGAGTGGCTGCGAGGGGACTGTGATAGTGTGTGACATTAGGGGGGAAAATAAAATTAAAAAAAAAAAAAGAAAAAAAAAATCAAGTTTTCAGCATGACTGAGCATTTTACATAGGTTCCATTTTCAAAGCTACCTTTGCAAGGAAAAAGATTAGAAACTTAACTTACAAAAAAAAGTTCTGAGATCTTTTCCATTTTTAGGTCCCTCAAATTAGGCAGGCCCTGCAACTACAGATTTTGCAGGTCCACAAAGCCCAGCTTGGCTTTGCACTTCTATTTTCATCCAAGGATCTCATAGCAATTAATAGACATTAATTCAGCTTCCCAACCCCTCTTTGAGGTAGATATTATTCCCATTTTTATATGGGAGTGAGACAAATTCAATGCCTTTCCCAAAGTCACAGAGTGTGTTGGGGCACAGCTGAGAACAGAACCCTGCCTACTGGACACTCCATACCTAATCTGATATTTTGAAAAAAACTGTAGAATTTTAACATCTTTCAGATTTGTGAATGTGCAAAGTTGTGTAACACTCCCATCCCCTCTGCACCCAGGCTCCCTTACATCCACTCTACCCGTGTGTAGAGGAGTCAAAATTTGTGAAACTTATGCATCAAGGACCGAGAAGATCATGAAAATTAAAGGAGAGGGTGGTCTACTTTAACTTACACCTTCATACACACACAGTTGCTTTTCTTGTTATGTTCCTATCTTCCAGCCCTCAACACATTAATTACACCAACTCACACTCCCTTAGGACACACACAAACTCTGTGGGCCAAATTAAGAGTTGACGTATCAGAAGGCATGTAAGTTCCATTCGGGTAAGTGAGAGTGATAGTTTATGTCAGTCAGTTTAAAGGTGTCCAAATGTCACATGCTTGATGAGAGTGCCAAGTGAAAATGTAAGTTACACTAGCCTGGACTTGCCTCTGAATTTAGTCTAAAAAGGCAATAGGAGCCTTCCTGTAATAGCCTCTACTGTAAATGAGCTCCAGATGTACGGTAACCTCAATGTCAGAGGGTCCAAATGTCATCAAATATGGATTTGCTCCACCCTCTCTCTACTGAAATTTTTACCCAAAAGCAACTTAAAAACCAAAGCATTTGGGGAGTCAATGAAAAGCAGGAAGGAAGGAAGAGAGAGTGTGGTGAAAGCTGGCACCCCTTATATAGTTACTACCAAAACAAATTGCAAAATTACAAACCAGCCCAGTCACACGGAGAAAACTAAGAAGTAGCGAAAACCGAGAAGTGACTGATCCTTGCTGTACCTCTGAAACATGAGCAACAAACCAATGTGTGGAATTATTTTCTGCTCATAAGGCAGTATTTGTTATTAAAGTAGCCTTCTATGATCAAGTTATACCACTTCCCCCCACCCCCCATAGGAGCCCTAATAGTAAGTTTGAAATTCAGTCAAACTTCTGTCATACCTTTCTGAGCTAATTATTATGGTTGCAGAGCTTGTTTCCTCATTCTGAAATGCATATTAAATTTCCTTTCTTGTTTCATGACCCCTCTCATTCATTTTCAGATCACAGCCTTATACTGTCACCATCTTGCATGTGGCTTAGCCTCATGGGGAATCTCTTCCTAGCTGATCAGTACAGGCAGGAATACACGATTGAGGGGCTCAATTATTCTAGATAAAGAAAATAAATAGAAACTTTTTAACCATAATTTTCCATCTTTATTCATTTTATAATTTATGAAAAATGCATCCACAAAAGTCTCTGGGTACAGGCTCAACATAAGTCAAGTTACAACCCCCCCACCAAAAAAAACAAAATGAAGTGAGAAAAGTCTGACTTCTTGGCCTCAAAAATAAAGCTCTACCCACATAATAAAGATCCATGTATTTGGTGTGCTATTAAGGCCCCAATTAGCTGTTAATCTTTTTGCCTCCATATATATTATTACAACATTTTATAGGTATTCTTTGCTGCAAATTATTAGAAAAATAAAAAGTGTAGCCAGTATAACGTTTTGCTACTTGAACAGGACTTAACTTGTGTAGAAAACTTTTAGACATACAGTAACATTGCTTCCAACTGGCACTGCACTTAGTCAAAAATTCCTGCAGTTAAATGCAAAACATATTGATTGTCAGTGATGTCTAAGGCTGAAAAATTTTTCAGTGAATTGAAAGTTTTATATAGTTGGAATAGAAAATCTACATATAAGCTGTGTGTGTGTGTGTGTGTGTGTGTGTGTGTGTGTGTGTGTGTGTCTTTTCGTTCTCTTTGAGAGGGTTTGGGGACGGTTCTGTTATTGTGTATTGCCAATGTTTTACATCATTAAAGATTATGCTAGGCCACAACTCTTGCTCAGAATATTTTGTTTCTTAACCCCTTACAATCCTCATTAAAATTAAGGAAGTGAAGCAGATTTTCATTCTCCTATATTTAGACCAATATTTCTGAAGGATTCTTATTTATCCCCAATTACATCAACAGTCAACCTGGGGACCATTGAATAGAAGGAGATCGCCACTGTCACAATGCTACCCTAAATTGGGACAATAATCTTTTCTACATCAATGCCTGTAGCTACTGTGCAGACCTTAAAAAAAAAAAAAAAAAATCAGGAATTCCATAGGCAGAATATTAATAGCAGTACTGTAAGTTTGTCAGTACTTAAACACCAACATAATATATTAAAGCTTTTAAATAAAGCTGTGTTAAATATATGAATACCATTCACATTTAAATAGTGGGTCTCTATTTTTCTGTTAATACATTTTTTTTTTTTTAAATTTGGGAGGTTCACAGCCATTAATAGTGCACAAGATGGACTCTTCTGGTGTTAGTAGACTGCCATTCTTTCAAAACACTTCCATGCAGAATGAAGCTACAGAGATACCTAGTGGCTAAAATTTATTGTACTGTTATGACACACTGAGAACTTTAATGCAAATTTGACATCTCAAAATATGTTCTCAAAAGCTCCCGTTTCATTAGTGAGAATATGTATAATTTCTAAAATAAATAGTAAGATTTTTCACGATTTATTTTGGAAATAGGGCTTAATCCTACAGTCCTTTCACACAGCTCCCTCTGAAGTCAATGATTTTATACTGTTATCAGTAAATCAGTCTGTATGCTAGATAATCTTGTACAAATGAATTTGTTCAAGTGCTTCTCTATCAATATCCTTTTCCATGTATACATCATAGTCCAACTTCATCTCTTCTACCCACTGGCTGAGCAGTATATCCGTCTGAAACAATTTAAAACAGATACATAAATTAACACAGTTTTGATCAACCAACTCAACCTATGTTCCAAGGGCGGCAGACATCAGTGAGAAGAGGAGAGAAAGACAGTTTAGCCATTACAGCTTATTCACCATTGGTAAGTTAAACTTATTTCTGGAAGCATAATTTTACCTAAATAGGAAAGAGTAAGGATAACTTCTGAAAAGTAACTCAGTCAGCTTATCTGTTTACTCAAGTTTGGGTCTGACTGTGGAAAACATACTGAGTTTTTATCTGGAATGGGAGTCTCTTTGGATTAACATCTGCCGATTAATTATACACATGATTTTATGTTTCCACCCATATTCCAAGTAATATATTGATGAAAGCATGTTATACAACTCAAAACATACATAGTATAGGCTTGAATAATAGTATAATACTTTGAGATCCTCAAAATTAAGGGCTGGTATGAATTAAGCATCACAACAGCCCTGTGGGGGTAGATAAATAGTATCCCAATTTTACAGCTGGGGAACCAAGGCACAGAGATTGAAATAAGTTTTCAAGGTCATGCAAATTGGTGGCAAAGCTGGGAATAGACCCCAGGGTCCTGATTCCCAGTTCTCTGCTCTAAGCATTTGACCACACTGCCCTCTCTGTGATACTGTGCAGCCTGAATAGTAACTATTAGAATGCATATTGCCTCACTATAACCCCTTCATAAAGAGTAAGATAAAATGTGTCAGCTAAAACTATTTGAAAAAGAACCACGAACCTGTAGGTTTGAGATAGATTCTTCAAGGCTTGGGACTGTCACTAATAATGACCCTTTTTTCCTCATATTATGACTGATAAATTCCCAGGCTCTGAAACACATTTTAAAATCCAAATATAGTATTTAAAGATCAAAAGATGGCCAGTTTTTAGAGAAGGAAACACATTCAATATAAAATGAATTTAACACTGATAATTTAGTGACCAGAAGTAGATTGACTTTAAAGATTTGCAATTTGTGCTTTACTATAAAGTCACTGTTCATATCTTACTGTACGTCTGTGTGTGGACCAGCCACTAACACCAATGGGAGCTACTCATGCAGATCAGAGGGATTATATGGCTTTAGAGTTTTAGTTTTGAAATATGTTGTTTCTTTTCCTTTTTAAAATTAGGTTTAGTTGGTGCTCAAAAAAGGGAAGAATGAATAGTTCTGTCAGTGGCGTGTGGTGAGGGCAGAGATTATGTAATGTTCCTCACTTAACTCTTCTAACATACCTTACCCAGGACATTCAACACTCTTGCTATTCCAATCTGGAGCCTGAGATCCTGCCAGTTATGTCCAAGTTTGTTGTTTTTTTGTGATAGTCAACAAATATCCACTCTAAACTAGGATGAGACACCAGACAACTTAATTTGTGACTTAAATCAGAATTTGAACTCTGGTCTCTAGAGGAGAGAGGCTAGTCCTCACTCACTTTTTTATTCACTATAGCCAAAAGTTTCTCTTCATATCACTATGCTGCAGTGGTGACAAAATACTTTGAGGTAAATTAACATAACCAGAGTATTATAGATATATCCTCCAGCATTACTTTTTCCTGATTTTACAAGTCAGATCATTTCACATACCACAGTAATATCGACTAAGAAGAATATAGTTTCCATCACTCTGCAAACCTCATTCTTCCTTAGGCTTGCTGTGCAACATTAAGCCAATAATCTTTAGTTTTTAAGGCAAGTAAAGGCATAACTGTGTCTCAAAGAACACAGGTGTAATCTTAACCATGCCTTTGCCCTTTATAGCTCACCTTTGAGGACTTCATGTTTGAAATGTCACTAGTAACTGTAATTTGCAGTGTGAATACATATTTATAGCCCTTTTGTAATCCATAGGTTTGAGGAAGGATCCTCTTGTTATTTTGTTACAGATTTTAATCTTTATGTTGTTAAAACAATTCAAGACCATTTAATTATTTCCTATAAAGACAGTACCCTATTTTAACAGATTAGTGCAAATGTTCTGAGAAATGTCTTGGTGGAACTAAGAGAAAAAGCTTTTAGTAGATTTAGTAGATTTCAAAACTAATAAGTTTTAGCTGCTAAATCTGACTAAATCAAGTACAGGCATTTTAAAATACATTTTTCTAATACAAACTATGTGTGTGACTTCAAAAGGCACAATATAAAGGATTTTTTATAATTTGCAAGGTTAAATCCACTGGCAGAGAAACTGATGACTTGTTTGGACACATACTTACCTGGCCTGTTCCAGTCTGTCGAGAAAATATTCAAAGACATTATTCATTACAACAACATCAGCATTTTGAAGGAGTGAAGCCTGAGTACAGATGTCTGAATGAAGCACCTGAAGGACAAATAATTGTACATACGTAAAAGTTAACTTAGAAGAAGATGCACAGCTTTCTAATAGACATAGTCTGTACATAGAGTACAGTATACAATTCATACAATTTATATTAAGTAACATAGAAATGAACTCACTAGTGTGACTGTTAAAGAAGCCAGTTTTATTTCCTCAGTAATTACAGTACTTAATTCATTACGTATATTAAATAAAAATATATTACATCTACTTTTGATCTTGATCATTGAATGACACAATAGAAGATTTAGGAAATTACTATTATATTTTAGTTATCTGTGCTTTATCATCATGAACGCTTATTAATTTTAGTAAAGGATTTAATCCAGCTAAAGCTTTTCATGATGCTATTAAAATGCATTTTAAGGGCTGAGCTGGTTGTTTAGTGATTAAGGCTCAGACTGTCCATGAAGACCCAAGTTTGGTTATTGTATTCTCCTTCCACATACTGAAAGTAATGGAGATGCGATGTGCTCAGCCCTCAGAGGGAGAACTGCAGAGACAGAGTGCCTCATATTATTAAACAAGTACTTCTCCAGTCAGTATAGGAGCTCTTCTTGAACATCAGCATCCTGTCCAGTCTTCCTCAGCCAAAACAATGGTAGCAGAAAATGGAGTTGTGGGGCAGCTGATGATGATGACAACATAGGGGGAATTTGGAGGCTCATCAAAACTCTAACAGGAAGTTGGAGGACTTTCCTCCTAACCCAGAAAAATAAATCTTAAATTTCTAACTGAAAAAGTAGTAGTATCATCTCTTTTGGGATTTTGTCAATCCATGTGTTATTTGTGCACCAAGATTTGATTTGAAGTGTCCCTACCAATTAGAAATCAACCTAGTGAATTTATCTAACTTCTGGAACCAGCTAAACTGATACTTTGCTTACTCAATCTGAAATTGAACACTGGATCACTGTCACCATGAAAGTGTTACTTATAGGAGTGACATCATCATGGTGGACAAACAGGATGATGCAGTGGCACTGGTCACCTTTTACAGTCAATATTAAGGGACTGATAATGCAGAAAAAACCAGTTACTAACCTTTCCATAACTGTTTTTCTTTGAGATGTGTTGCTCATGTCTATTCCGCGTTAGGTGTGCACAAACTGCATGCACCGTTGCTGGAGATTTCCCCCTCATTGGTATCCATCGGACCAGCTCTAGCGCCCTCTGATGCTGTGCACTTATGCACTGGTATAAGGGGCAGTTCCTTCTTGGCTGCTAACTCTGACAGAGGGGCAGGAGGGTGAATTATGGAATGGACGTAAGCAACACATGTTGAAGAACAACAATTATGGAAAGGTTAGTAACCGTTTTTTCTTCGAGTGCTTGCTCATGTCACGTCCATTCCACGTTAGGAGACTCACAAGCAGTACCCAAGGAGATGGGCTCGGAATTCATGGACATGCAGCTAAGACTAATAAACTAAATTTGAAGAGAAAAACGCCTTGCCGGAGGCGACATTCCATCAACCGTCACAGGCTGGAAGGAAGGAATTGACAGGGTGCGATGCCAGCAGTGCCCCTTATAACGGTGCATAAGCGCGTGGCACCAGAGGGCACTAGAGCCAGCCCAACGGATACCACTGAGGGAAAAAACCTCTGGCAGCGGTGCACATGGCATGCACACACCTAACGTGGAATGGACATGAGCAAACACTCGAAGAATGGCCAGCCTGGGTACTTAATGTAATGGAGAGTAAATTAGCTATTGTGGTGGGATACCACCACACACTAATCTAGCAGGTTGAATATCCCACATTTTGTTAATCTCTACTAGTGTTCAGGTAATTAATTTTGGGGGAGGTCTTCTCACAGGAAAATGAAGTATTTGTGTAGAGAAGAAAACACTTTTGCCACTATTTTCTTGTCTAGGAAACCATAACTTCTTATTCACTCTTTGAATTGCTTAAAAACCTGCTGGTAGTGGGAGGGAAAGTGATCTGTCTTTCCGCTACTGACTGGGGTAAGCTGCAGTTCAAACGGTCCTTCCTGAAGGACAAAGCTTTTGTTTTATCAAAACTTATCCTCACAAAGGAAATATTTGCACTTGGATCACTTAAGCAGATGTACACTATTCTGATTGCTATAGGAAAGAGACACTCCCCATGCAAAGGAGCACTGTAGCAACTGAAGTGGGGAGAACGTATCATTCTGACTCATGCAGCATTGGCCAACCACTAACACAGCGGTGGGCAAACTATGGCCTGCGGGCCGGATCCAGCCTGTCAGGGCTTTGGATCCGGCCCGCGGGATTGCCACCCCAATGACGCTGCAGGCCCTGCACCGCTCCCAGAAGCAGCTGGCACCATGTCCCTACGGTCCCTGGGTGGAGCGCAGAGGGCTCTGCATGCTGCCCTCGCCTGCAGGCACCGCCCCCCCGCAGCTCCAATTATCTGGGAATGGGAAACTGCGGCCAATGGGAGCTTTGGGGGAGGTACCTGCAAGCGATGACAGTGCGCAGAACCCCTGCCCCTCCTTCCCCCAGGGGCTGCAGGGAAGTGGTGCCAGCCGCTTCCGGGAGCGGCGCGGGGCCAGGGAAGCCTGCCTAGCCCAACTGCGCGCGGCTGCCACCCGGAGCTACTCAAGGTAAGTTGCCCCGGGCCGAAGCCCGCCCCCTCCTGCACCCCAACCCCCTGTCCTTAGCCCCCGCCACACCCCTCCTGCACCTGAACCCCCTTCCCTGAGCCCCCGCCGCACCCCTCCTGCACCCGAACCCCCTGCCCTGAGCCCCTGCTGCACCCTGCACTCCAACCCCCTGCCCTGAGCCCCCTTGTACACCTCACACCCCTCCTCCACCCCAACCCCTTGCCGAGCCCTTTCCTGCACACCACACCCCCACCCACCCACACTCCCTCCCACACCCCAACCCTACATTCATGGCCCTACATGCAATTTCCCCACCCAGATGTGGCCCTCGGGCCAAAAAGTTTGCCCACCCCTGCACTAACAGAATATTTTGTAGTGATTCCATTGTAGCCAAACATTTCGGTATTCACTTTACTGAAAACAAAACTCTAAGACTAGTTAAAAATGAAGAACTAGCAGCACTGGTGACTTTCATCCATTTAAGAGAATAGAGCCGAAGGGTTCACTAAGAGTTTATAGTCATACTTCTTAGTGACCCTAGACTATAAATGGGATTAAGTTCACTGCTTCTTTGGTTAAGAAGATTATTTGGACATTATTCTCAGTATGTTCTTTAATCTGAATGACAATGTTATCTGGGTAGAGTACAATTCTTGTTTCCTGGAACTATTCTATACTCTTTTCTAATTTGGTGATTTAAAGGGATTGTGTCAACAGTCTCAAATCTGATCTACAATACCTTCTTTTAAAATGTCCTCTGAATTCCAAATCACTTCTTTAAAATCCTCCACAATGTAGCCAAGAAAAAAAAAGTTTGTGTGCTATATATAAGTATTCGTCAACCAAAGGTGGGGACTGACTCTTTGCTAAATCGAAAGGGAAAAAGAAATCAGTTCTGAAAAGTTTGATTTTCACGGTACTAGGAGAAAACCAAACTACTATATAAAAATAATTACGTGTATTAAAGTTAGATACAGGTAAGGGTGATTTTCTGAATTTGCCCCAACTTCTGTTGTTGTTTTTTAATCAAATTCTAAGCATTCACACCAAACATGGTACAACATAAGTGACTTCTATGCACTTATTTTTTTAATTTATGAACAGAACAACACAAGATTCACTCATAAATTCACTATTAAATATAGAAATTGTTTTACTCTGATCTCTCAGGTAGTAGAGGTTACAGTGGAAAGAGTGTATCGTTCTGGATTTTTATCAGAACATCCCAGATAACAGTGGCCATTATGAGGCTTTTTTCTCTCCAAGATTTTTAACCTCTTTTTACCTACTTATTACTTAGCCAACTGGCTTCTGGCTGTTTTTTCATGCTACTGTATATCTCCAAAAAAAGATGCAATAAAAGAGAGGATTCATTTTGGGGTGAAGCTGAAATCCAAGAATGAAATGTTTAAAGCAGTGTGTGATAATGTTCAAAACAGTGTGTGATAACAGGAGTCACATGACTAAATTAACATCAAGTGGGAGTTGAATGGCAAAGTCACCAGGCACTGCTTTGAAAATTATCTGTTTTATCTTTATGCATTGAAAACTATAACACTTCAATAGAATTACAAGGTGTGAAGAAAAACTAACATTTAAGGTGTATATTTTCCAGATATAAAGCAACTCAAGAGCATGTATATACACATCTACAGTCTCTAGTGAATTAACCTGATGGAGCATTCTGTTGTACAGTACAATCGTATTTCACTGATATATTTCAGACACATCAGAAGCCTTGTTTACACTGCAGCTAGGACCAAGCCTCACAGCCCAAGTAAACAGACTCATCCCAGCGGGGCTCAAGCTAGTGAAAAAAAAAAAAAATAGCAGTGTGGACGCCGCAGCACTAGCGAAGGCTCAGGCTAGCCACCCAAGATAGACCCACCTCACTCCCAGCTGCAGTATAGACATACCCTGGGAGTTTTGCCACTCATTTCAATGGGGCCAGGATTTCACTTAATGTGTTTTATTTATTGCCTTTTGCATGGGCGAAGACATTCCCAAAAAGGGACTGTTCTCATTATGAAAACAGCATCTCTGTATATTAATGGTTTGAGTTTGTTTGGAACATTTCTTGTTTTTTCTGACACACATATGCACTAATGTGAACTGAAATTCTCAGTTCCAAAGAAACTAATAAAGAAATACAACACCCAACATTGGCAGCCTGCAGACCTTAGCGTCTACTCAAATGCAAATCCTTGACAGTATCTTTGCTATTCTTAAAAAAATATGGAAACCCCAGATGCCTCTTGTTTTTCTTATCATTCTAGATATAAACATTTAATATACTGGCTTAATCCTATTTCAACAAACAGTGAAACATCGGTAGAACTTCTATTGATTTTAATGAGACCAGTATGTACTTGTTTGGGGTCAGCTGAGAGATTGAGCCATACTCAGACAAAAGGCTGAATGAATCAAATATTACTATATTTTAAAAAGAACTTTTTAAATCTCTTCTCAGTTTTAATGTACATCAACTTTTTTTGTTTTGTTTAAAATCAAACCAACAAAGTACAGATTTATCTTTAGAACAACACTGATTTTACCAGCCTCTCTCATTGGAATAGAATTAACTAATCTATTATACAGTTGGTTAAAAAATATACACACTATAAAATGTATTTAGTCACCTTTACTCTGTCTGTAAATTGGTATTTTGTGATTATCATTTCTTGCAACTGGCAAAAGTCTGAATTCATTTCCACTCCATATAGCTGGGATGCTGAGCTGTAAAGATAGCCCTGAAATAAGGAGAGGAAATGTAATAATTGAGGTGCCTATAAAATGACTTCTTCTAACTTAAAGTGGAAAAACTAAACATTATAAAGTGAAAAACAAAGGTTATGATTAGAGGCAGGTTAAAAAAAAAAAAAAAAGTGTATTGGAGGGGTTGTTAAAATTTTTTAAATTCGTTTTAAAACAGAATGGTAGGAAATGCACTAGAGTGAACTACATATTTTTCCAGGGTTAAGACCCTCTTTTTGGCAGTTACAGTAAATGGTTTATGAATATTACCATGAAAAAACAGATGTGAGCTGATAGGCCAAGATAAGAAAGGAAAGCAAGCAACAACTACGGCTCCACTTCTACTGGTAGATACATAGAAACTGGCTTAAGGGAATGGGGGGAAAAACTAAAGTTAGCACAAACCGAATTATAAAAATAAACTGAAAGGGGAGGGGGGTGGAATTAACAAACAAAGATTGTGTTGGGATTCTTTTATTTATATATTTATCGGTTTGTTTTCTTTTGCGGGAGAACAGAATGCAACAGAAATATCCAACAACACACACACACACACACACACACACAGTATGAATCGGGAGTTCACTCCACACAGTGGTATGTGAAAGTCCAATTTGCACCTATAATGGGATGGAAGAGCTCACAAAAGGATTTTCCTTCTAGACTGAACAATGCTACTTATAGATGCAGTATTTTTTTTAAATGTAAAAAATGTAAATCATAATTTATATTTTACCAATACCTCAAAAATGGTGGAATTAAACTTTTTAAACATTATTCTAAAGTAATTTGCCTTTGGACTCAGACCAATCATGGAAAGTTTCTGTCCAAAAGGAGAATTTTTGAGAAAGTATGAATGCCAGAAAACATCAGCCTATAATGAGTAAAATGTTGCAACTTTAACTACAATTTTATCTACAATGAACACTATAATTACACTTAGCTAGCATAGGAAAGTTTAAAAAAAAAAAAAAAAAAAATGACAAACATACTATGTTACAGATGTCAATATACTGCAACTTGATTATTAGAGCTTTCTGAAGCCCTTCAACCCTCTGGCTAGAAAGGCAACCTGTGCAGATAAAACATGGCAAATTGCCACTTCTGAAATACAAGCCAAGAATATGATGAAAAAGAGAACCTCTCTTTTAATTATATTGCTGCTTTATCTTGAGGCTCTCTTTCATTATAACAATATAAGTGCTCCAGAAATTCAAAATAAATCCAATAACTGACAACAATAAGGACCCAATCCTGCAAACATTCACATGTGGGAATAACTTTATTCATATGATTAATCCCAAACTGGATTATTCAGAGGAGTAAAGTTACATGTTCAAGTGTCTCCAAGATCAGGTCCCTATTGAAGCCACTGACTTTGTTAAGAATTTTTTATTAACTGATATAATTTGCACCCATATATGTTTTGTGCTGCTGTTGGCCATGCAGTGTACCAATCATGCCAACATCAATCTGAAATTACACTTGAGCTTCCTGATAAAGTATTTGATAGGACAAAATACTTTAAGTTAGCTAGATAGTGTTTCTCAACGACTAGTACATGGACTGGCACTGGTCCCTGATATTTCCCTGACACAGTTTAGGAAGGCAGCAAGCCAGTCCCTGGTATCAAAAAGGTCAAGAAACACTGAGCTAGGAGACAAATTCATATCAAAAGCATTTCAGTGAAATTTAAGAGTTTCCCGCTTCACGATGGGATTTACCAAAACTCAGCAGAATACTTGGCCAGAACAGGAAAGAAAACATTAATTTAGCAATGCGAGACTGAGCAGTAACAAACTAAAGAGCAGCCAGGGTGTGCGACAGCAAAATGCTATACTGTTGGACAATAGATTCTGATCGTTTGTGGAGGCAAGTCAATAAAAGAGATCAACAGTGTTTTTGTCTCTGTGAGAAGCAGAAGGAGAACTGAGTGTACAAGAGTAGAACACCTCTTACTGGCTGGATGCTTCATGCTATAGATGGCTATTTGTTGATCTGTCCCCTCAGATGAAGATAAAGTATGGAACAATGAAAGCTGCCAACTGGAGAAGGGAAAAGTATGGCACAGAAACAGAATATGAATTCCCATGCTGGATTTTACCCCAAATAGCACTGCACCAAGCCTGGAGCCAACGTCAACCAGAATCTTTCCTGTCAGGTCAGGCAATGCATACTGATAAAGAAACTTCAGTTCCATGAGGGAAAAGGAATGAGAAATAAACTCTGAGAAATAAAAGCAGAACAGAACAAATGTGTTACATGGGCAACATTCATCAGTGCAAAATATTCAGCAGAGCTTAACCCTACTCTGACACGGCTCTCCCCTTCTACTATATTTTAATTTTTATTTCCTAGACATTTTTTTATTATAGGGCTCCACCAACCGTCTGCAGTGTCCTGTGCTATGACTTAGAACTTGTCAACATTTGAAACACTACAGCAGCACAGCTGCAGTGTTGCAGCTGCATTGCTGCAGTGCTTCAGGGTAGGTACCACCTACGCCAATGGATGAGGCTCTCCCATTGGCGTAGGTAATTCACCTCTCTGAGAGGTAGTAGCCAGGTCAATGGAAGACTTCTTCTGTCGGCCTAGCATTGTGTACATCGGGGGTAGGTTGGCTGAACTATGTTGCCCAGGGGTGTGGATTTTTCACACCCCTGAGCGAAGTAGCTGGGTCTACCTAACTTTTTAATGTAGACCGCGCCTTTGTCACTAGATTAACTTTAGTTCAATCAGCACCATTCCTCTATTATAGAGAAGTTAACTATAATTATTAGAGCTGGTTGGAAAAACTCAAACAAAATATTTTTTCATCGGAATTTACTGATTTGTCAAACTCATAATGTTCCATGGAGACAGTCTGACTTTGACAATGTTTCAGGGAATCCAGAAAGGGGTCCTGATGGACCCCTGCCTGCTTTCCTGCCAGCTCACTCGCCCAGCTCCTCAGTGCACCGCCGGACTGCTTTGGCATCAGTGCTCCATTTCCTTTTGGGGACATTTTTTAAAATTTAGGTTTTCAGCCTGAATTGCAACAAAACCAAATTCTGAAACACTGAAATCCTCTGAGAAACAGAATTACCTTTCTCCACACAGCTCTATGAATTATTTACCTGGAAATATTACTATACATTAATGGCGGTGAATGATTCAGAGTATTACAACTGAATACAGCATCTTAGATCTCAATGTAACAATATATCTGTTCACAAAAAAGTCTGTAAATAGTTTAAATTGGAACAGCTAGCTTTTAGAACACTGAATGTTACTGTAATAAAATATTTATGTCTTGCATTTTAAAGGCCCTGCTCTGCTTTGGGGTAGCACAGAGCTGCACCAGGCCAAAGAGCAGCTCTCAGAGGCACTGTGCCTCCTAGTGTTCCTACATGTGAAGGTGGAGGAGGCCACTGTCATCTCTTTTGACACTGCTGCATGCACTTTCCTCTTCAGCAGTCCATAACCCTGTCTCCTTCCTGCCCCCTTTGTGGCTGGCTAGTGTCACTCATGCAAATGTGACAGTGTGTTTGGCCCTTGTGTGCAGGAGGCTTCTTGTACTCTCCCCCATGCAGAGTGTGGGGAATAATCTGGCCTGATGACTATGCCAGTTTGGAAAGACAAAGGCCAAGTCTACACTATAGACTTCTCATAAAATAGCTACGTCAGTAGGGGTGTGAGGATGCATGATCCTTGACCGACATAGCTATACCAGCAAAAGCCCCTAGTATAGCCACAGTTATACCAGCAAAGCTGTGCTTTTGCCAGTTTAGGTTATTTTGCTTTGGGGCAGGGGAGCGCTGGAAAAAGCTACACTGGCAAAAGTGCTGAGTTTTGCAAGTAAAAACAGCTTTCACTCTAGGTGCACTTTGCTGGTATAGCATGACGGTATATCTATATTGGTAAAGCACTCCTAGAGTAGACTTGGCCAAAGTCCTCAATCAGCTGGATGGTCTGTTGCTCAGCTGAGCTACTGCATGACTATTTTTAACAAATATAAAATAGCTACATCTATTGTATATTCACAAATCAGCCAGCATATCTATTTGGCTTGTGCACTCACAACATGGTATTTACCTAAAGGTGCGGTCTTGTGTGAGCCACACACTACACAGTAGTTTCTACTCATTTTTCCCTTCTCACACAATGAATCAATAATATCATCATCATAAAGGAATGCATCAACATGAACTGTCGGCTCTCGCTGGTCAAGTATCTGAAAAAGAAGATGAAATCTAAGAAAATCACAGGCAAATCTCTTTATTTCACTTATACAGTGATTTGGTTGTTTTAAACAAAACCCAAAGGTCCAGACTGTGTCCTATGCAATGCGTTAGACATAAATTACGTATCACGTGTCCTGGAATTATGTACACTACTTCCTCACGCACTCTCCACCTTCCCCCAAGGTTCAGTCCAATCAGTCTACTGGTATTTGTGTAATTTATGTATTTTAATACTAAATGTAATACATATTTCTCCAAAATGTGGGGCTAGTCTAACCAAATTAAGCCAAATTGATTTAAGTCACACAAATTGATTTAAGAGAAGGTCCCACCCAATAGGGGTTGCACAGATTTATTTAAAATCTATTTGATTAAATAAATGCAATTCTTGTGTGTAGTCTTAGCCTTCAATATTCAACTGACAAGAAACTGCTTTGCAGAAGTTGTCAAGGAAAAGCTGGAGGTTTGACCAGCTGGGCAAGGGACAGTTGGGGCTTTTGGTATCCAAGAGACAAGTATAGGTTATAGGCTAGGGAAGGGACGCATTCCCTCTTTCCTTTACAATTTGGGCAAAGGAAGAGGTGACTTACATTTAGGGGATGGGGAGCTGAATGCCTCATTACTCACCCCAGAAGCACACTAGGGTAATGCTACTTCTCTTACAACTTTAACTGTCTAAAGAAATACATCTTTTCATGTTTAATATTTCAGAATCAGAAACACCATTGATTAATGCATGTACAATTTTCAATCAGATGGATGTTATTGTGTTTGCCTTCTTATTATTTGAAGGGGGTGTGTTCCTCAAACATCCCTCTATCTCCTCTTTCCTCCCCTCAAAGCACTGGTGTACAGGGCCAATCCATACTTCCAGTTAAGAACTACATGCCGCTCCTCTGGGAATGTATTAACTCTGTTCCTGGAATGAACAGAAGAAGTGCTTAAGTAGAAAAGATGCTACTTTTCTCCACTCCCAAATACACATGAACTGAGCATCCTGCCTCTTTCAGTCCCTAACATCTCAAGAAACAAGGAACTGGAAGCCAAACTTGAATTTCCTGTACTGTATGCCACCACACCACTGGCTCGATCTTTTCAGTTTTCTTATTTCACGTTCATACTGTAATAGTGCCTAGAGGACCCAAATAGGAATCATCATGCCAGCCAGGCACTATATCCCATAACTAGGCTAGCTGCATTTTGCTGGGCACTCTACATGCATGTAATAAAAGACCCTAAATAACTTATAATCAAAATATTTAACTGAGGCACACTGAAGTGAAGTGATTTTCCCAAGGTCACACAACAAAGCAGCGGCAGAGTTGGGAACAGAACCCAGGTCTCCCAAATCCCATTCCAATGCCCTAACCAATAGACCATATTTCCATCAGTATTACTATTATAATCTCCAAGTGAATTCTGTGGTGCAGCAGAGAAAGACCAGAATGACAAGCTTACTTTTTTAATTGCTAGATGTTCCGAGTTAAGCATTGCCTCAATGGGTAAGCAATTCCGAAGATCTTCAGCAATACTTCTGAGCACAACATCATTATTACTCAACATGAATTCATCAAAGTCATCTACAAAACAAAAGGATTTAAAACAATCATGTATATATCATGGGAACTGTAAGTGATGACCAATATAATATAGCTGTGATTTGTAAACAATGGCAGATGTACAGGGTTTTTATATGAAGCATGTTTTCCAATCTTTGTTGTTTGTATTTTCAAAAAGAGACAGATTTAAATCCTAATAACTTTGTCTCTTAAAATAAGTATTTTTTAAATTTCAAATTTTCATATTTACAAACCTATAACTTACACATGATGATCTATATCCCATCAAAGTGATACGGTCTCAGTCTAAGATATAAAAACATCAAAGATGTTTTTGAAGTGTTGGGAAAACGACAAAACTCACAGTTGCATGCACGCACATAACTGTCACAAAGATTTCTCTTATAGAGTCAAATAAAATACACTAGAGTGCTAGTTACGAAGATCAGGGACAATACATAGTTCAACAATTCAGTTTACAAGACATCTTAAATAAGTGTTTAAAAACAGAAGTGAAAAAAATAAGAATTTATTTTTTCACATCCTATTTGTATTGTAGATTCTTGTTATTTTTCACATGGAGGCATCTGCAATCATAGGGATCTCCCCCCCGCCCTTTCCTGATTTATCCTATCCTTCTCTCTTTAGATCTATAGCCAATTTCCTTTTAACCAGGAAGGGCTAGATGAAACTGCCTTTTAGAGCTCCTCCATGCTCCATCCACATTGAGCCCTGACCTAGTTTTAACCACTGGCATAGGCCAGGATGCAATTATATTTATTAAAAAAAAAAAAAAAAATAGTAAAAGACAGTTACCTTTTCCGTAACTGGTGTTCTTCAAGATGTGTTGCTCATGTCTGTTCCACAATAGGTGTGCGTGCTTGCCACGTGTACTGGAGCCAGAAGTTTTCCTCCAGCAGTACCCATAGGGGCGCGCCCGTAGCAACCCCTGGAGTGGCGCCTCTACGGTGCAGTATAAGGGGCGCTGCGCACTCCCCCCACCCTCAGTTCCTTGTTGTCAGACAACTCCGACAGAGGGGAAGGATGGCGGGATGTGGAATAGACATGAGCGACACATCTCGAAGAACATCAGTTACGGAAAAGGTAACTGTCTCTTCTTCTTCGAGTGATTGCTCATGGGTATTCCACAATAGGTGATTCCAAGCTATATCTGTTGGAGGTGGGTAGGAGTTCACAAACTCTCAGGATGACGCACAGCCCTGCCGAACCCGGAGTCTTCCCTGGTCTGGGAGACGATCACATAATGCGAGGTGAACATGTGAACTGAAGACCATGTGGCAGCCCTGCAAATGTCCTGAATGGGGACATGGACTAAAAAGGCAGCCGACGAGGCTTGCACCCTAGTTGAGTGTGCCCTCACAATTGACGGCGGAGGGATTCCCGCCAGGTCATAACAGGTACGGATACATGAGGTGTACAGTTGAAGAGCCGCTGAGTGGAGATTGGCTGACCCATCATGCGTTCGGCCGAAGCGATGAACAGCTACGAAGACTTCCTGAATGGCTTAGTCCGCTCCAGGTAAAAGGCCAGAGCCCTTCTCACATCCAGCGCATGGAGGTGGTGCTCCTCACTGGACACATGGGGCTTGGGACAGAGAACTGGCAGGAAAGTGTCCTGACCCATGTGGTAGGCGGAGACCACCTTCAGGAGGAACGAAGGATGTGGGCGGAGCTAGACCTTATCCTTATGGAACACTGTGTACGGGGGCTCGGAGGTCAGGGCCCTGAGTTCCGAGACTCATCTAGCAGATGTGATCGCCACCAGGAAGGCTACCTTCCACAAGAGGTGTGACCAGGAGCATGTAGCTAACGGCTCAAAGGGGGGACCCGTCAACCAGGCCAACACCAAGTTCAGGTCCCATTGCAGGACTGGGGGCCTAATGTACGGGAAGAGATGATCCAATCCCTTAAGGAATCAGCCAGTCATAGCATGGGAGAATACTGTGTGCCCCTGCACTAGCAGGTGGAAGACTGATATGGCCGCCAAGTGCACCTTGACAGACGAGGACACAAGGTCTTGGGCTCTAAGATGAAGGAGATAGTCTAAAATGAGCTGGATTGGGGCAGCCATGGGGGAAAACGCCCCACTCAGCCGCCCATTGGGAAAACCGAGACCACTTTGCCAAGTAGGCTCGATGCGTGGAGGGTTGCCTGCTTTCTAAGAGGACATGCTGAACCCCTTCCGAGCACGTCCTTTCCTCCTGGCCTAACCATTAAGCAGCCATGCCGTGAGGTGGAGTGCAGCTAGCATGAGGTGGAGGAGGCAGCACTGTTCCTGGGAGAGCAGGTCCAGGTGGAACGGCAATGGCCACGGCAGATCGACCGCCAGGCTTGTGAGGGTCCCGTACCAATTTTGCCTGGGCCACGCCGGGGCAATCAGGAGGACCCGGGCCCCGTCGGTCTTTATCTTTTCCAGGACCTTGCCGATCAGCGGGATCGGGGGGGAAGGCATAGAGAAGCTGGCCTGACCAGGATAGGAGGAAGGCATCGGAGATAGCGCCCACCTCCCAGCCCCCCCGGAGCAGAACCGGGGACACCGGCAGCTCTGCCGAGTCACGAACAGGTCCATCTGGGGAAAAGTCTGTGCACCACCTCTGGGTGTAGAGACCACTCATGCTGAGAAGAGAAGTCTCGGTTCTGGCGATCTGCCCACGAGTTCTGGGTGCCCGGTAGGTGATAGGCCTGTAGGCAGATGTCGTGGGCTATACAGAAGTCCCACAGCCTGAGGGCTTCCTGGCAGAGGAGCGGCCCCGCCTTGCCTGTTGATGTAAAACATTGAGGCTGTTGTCTGTGAGAACCCTGACCACTCTGCCCTCCAGGCGCAAGCGGAAGGCCACGCATGCCAGCCGGACCACCCTGAGTTCCTTGACATTCATACTCAGGGAAAGGTCCTGCGCAGACCACAGACCTTGGGTCTGAACATCCCCCACATGGGCTCCCCACCCCAGGTCCGATGGGTCAGGCACCAGCTCCACCAACGGGGGCCTGCCCCTGAACGGGACCCCACGGAGCATGTTCCCCAGGGAGGACCACCATTGTGGGGAGACGATCATTGGCTCGGGCACAGTGAGGACCTTGTCCATCCTTTCTCGGGCCTGGGAGAACACCGAGGCCAACCAGAGTTGGCGGGGCCTCATCCGGAGTCTGGCATGGTGAACCACATATGTGCCCGCTGACATGCGACCCAGGAGCTGGAGACACGCTCTGGCTGTCGTCACGGGAAACTTTGTGACTGTGTCGATCAGCCCTTTCAGCGTCTCGAATCTGTCCCGTGGGAGGGAGGCCCTGGCCCAGTCCAAGACTGCCCCAATAAACTCTATGCACTGTATTGCGACTAACGTGGAGTTGGTATCATTCACCAACAGGCCCAGGGTGGTGCACGTGGACAGGAGGAGCGCCACGTGATCCCACACCTGCGACCGGGAGCTGCCCTTGACCAGCCAGTCATCCAGATGGGGAAGATCTGGACCCCATGACGTCTGAGGTAGGCCACCAACACAGACATGCACTTTGTGAATACCCTGGGAGCAGTGGACAGGCCAAACGAGAGGACTGTAAATTGATAGTGCTCCTGCCCAACTGTGAAATGGAGGAAGCGCCTGTGCCCCTCGAATATATGAATGTGGAAGTACGTGTCCTGCAGATCGAGGGCAGCATACCAATCCCTGGGATCCTGGGAGGGGATGATGGAGGCCAAAGAGACCATACAAAACTTGAGCTTTACCATGTACTGGTTCAGGCCTCGCAGGTCCCGGATAGGCTGGGGCCCCCCTTTGGTCTTTGGGATAAGGAAATAGCAGGAGTAGTACCCCTTGCATTTGAACTCCGCTGGCACCACTTCCACAGCGCCTAAGCCAAGGAGCCGCCCCACCTCCTGCTCTAGCTGGGCCTCGTGAGGGGGTCCCCCAGGAGGGACAGGTGTGGAGGGTGGCTGGGCGAGGTAAACTGGAGGGTAAAGCCCCAGGAGACGGTGTTGAGGACCCAACAATCTGAAGTCAGCCGCGACCACTCTGGGAGAAAAGCACACAACTGGTTGGAGAAGGGAAGCTTTATTGCGGGTGGATCCCTGGTGTGAACTAGTAGGTCACCCCTAGGTGTCCCGTCAAACTGATGTTTCCCCACTGTTTACCCTTGGAGGACCCAGGCTGGGGGGCAGACTGCCTCTGCGGGCGTTGCTTATAGTCCCGTGACTTTTTATAAGGGGGCTCATATTTAGAGTGGGTGGCCTGGGTGGGAGCCTGCTAAGGCTTAAACTTGGGCCTCGCCAGAGCCGGGACATAGAGGCCAAGTGTCTTAAGCGTAGTGCGGGAATCTTTCAGGCCATGCAATTTCACGTCTGTCTGTTCCGCAAACAGGGCCTTGCCATCGAACTGAAGGTCCTGCAAGGAATTCTGCGCCCCACTGGACAGCCCAGACAGCAGGAGCCACGACGCCCTTCTCATGGACCCTGCATAGGCCATGGACCTTGCAACTGTATCCGCAGCATCCGACGCTGCCTGCAGGGTTGCCCTGGCAGCTGCTGTACCCTCCTCCACCAGAGCTTTGAACTCCTTCCTGTCACGCTCCTGGAGGGAGTCCTCAAATTTGGGTAGAGAGCCCCACAAATTCAACTCATACCGACCCAGGAGAGCCTGATGGTTTGCCACCCTTAACTGGAAACTTGAGGACAAATAAACCTGTCTCCCAAGTAAGTCCAGCTGCCTTGAGTCTTTATTTTTCGGAGTAGGGACTGGTTGGCCCTGTCTCTCCCTGTGGTTGACCAACTCGACCACCAGGGAGTTGGGGGCAGGGTGGGTGTACAGGTATTCATGCCCCTTGGTGGGCACAAAGTACTTCTGTTCTGCCCTCTTAGAGATGGGGAGCAAGGAAGCTGGGGTTTGCCACAAGGCATTTGAAATTTTTGCCACCCCTTTGTGGAGTGGAAGGGTCACCCTGCCCGGTACCAAGGCCGACAGGACGTTGAAGAGGGAGTCCGAGAGTTCCTCCACCTCCTCGACCTGAAGGTTGAGACTTGATGCCACCCTTTTCAATAGTTCCTGGTGGGCCTTAAAGTCCTCCTGCAGAACAGAGGGAGGAAGGGCTGTAATCGCCACATCAGAGGAGGGTGAGGATGCAGGCGTGGTACTCTGCATACCCACCGGTACCAGAGGTCCCACCACTTTGTCGCCCTCCGGGCACAGAACCGAAGACGCACATCCCACTGACTCCTTTCTGGGAGGCCGGCGGTCATGCCGAGGCTCCGGCCACCAAGCGAGCCCCCACTGGGGGCTGTGTCAGGGGCCACAGGGCCCATTGATACCACGGTGCCGGCCAAGGTGCCCAGTGCCACTGCACCTGCTGTGGCACCGGCAGAGCAGGCTGTTCAGCCTGACTAGCCTGTCCCATCGACTGACGACTACAAAGGGAGGCTGGGCTGGCGTACAACCTGCCGCTGTCCCTGGACCAGGAGGAGCGGTGGCATTGGGAATGGTGCTGACCACGAGACCGTGATCCCGACGTTGAGGAACGGTACCACCGGTAGCAGCTGCTCCGCGATCAGCTCCAGCGGGCAGATCCGCAATGGCGAAGCACCGGCAATCAATGCCCGGGACTGCGGGAGCGGTGCCGTGGCAGGGTCCTGGAGAGAGATGACAAATGGGAATGGCGTCGACGGCCGCATTGCAACGGGCTACGGTAACCTCTCAAAGACGAGGACCTCCGGTGCAGTCTGTCTCGATGGGGCCCACTCCCTTCGCGAGGTCTTCGGTCCCTCGAGGCAGAGTGGTGCCTGGAACCCCTGTCAGTCCGAATCCAGTCAGACAACCTGGGGGGGAGGGGGGTCGATGGTGACCGGCGTGGACTATGCACGGGATGGTTGCCGAGCAGCGAACGGCATCGGGAACATTCCCGCGAACGGTACTGACCAGGAGGCGACTGCGGCAATCCAAGCGGTGGCTTGCCTCTGGACTGGGGAGCCAACGGTAGCGGAGTCCCTGGTACCGGCAGGGACATAACGTCCCGGGCCACTTGCAGGGCCTCTGCCATGGAGGGCACCCGGACACTCGGGGAAGCCTGCGCCAATTGGTCCGGGCTACTCCGTTCAACCTGAGTCGGAGGCCTGGAGGCTGACGGGGACCGAGAGCTGCCCAATGTGGGTCTAGTCTCTCCCCCAGTCTTGCTCTGGTGCCTCGGTGGAGAAGACCTCTTCTTAGCCTTTTTGACGTGCCCCGCGGACGGGGAGCGGTGCCAACTGGTGGAAGGCACCGAAGGGTTGCCGCGCACTGACGCCGTGGTACCCGGTGCTGACTCGGAGCTGCACACCGGAGTCAGGGTCAACACCAACTCCATCAGAATGGCTCTGAGCCGAATGTCTTTCTTTCTTGGTCTGAGGCTTGAAAGATCTGCAAATCTTGCAGCGATCGCTGAGATGGGTTTCCCCCAGACAGCGTAAACAGTCCGCATGCAGGTCACTCACTGGCACTGGCCGCCTGCAAGTGTTGCACGACTTAAAGCCCGGGGCATGGGGCATGCCCCAACCAGGGCGCGCTAAACTAAACTAACACTAATTTAAACTACTTCAACTACAGGTACTACTACTACAAATGAACAAGAGTTCTAGAGGAAAGCTGCAGACAAGCTGGAGCAGAGCAGTTCCGATGCACCTTCACTGGCGGCAAGTAGGAACTGAGGGTGGGGGGGGAGCGCACAACACCCCTTATACCGTGCCATAGAGGCGCCACTCCAGGGGTCACTTGGGGCACCCCCCTAGGGGTACTGCTAGGGGAAAAACTTCCAGCACCGGTGCACATGGCGAGCACGCACACCTATTGTGGAATACACATGAGCAATCACTCAAAGAAGAACATGGATTGGCCCCATCCATCGAGGCTTTGTCTACACTTAGACTTTTTTCTTCTCAAATAATTCTTTTCTACCCCATTTTGTCTGCCTTTTCTATTTAGATTTAGATTGTAAGCCTTTGGGCAGGGACTACATTTTACTATGCATACATACAGCACCTAACACAATGAGATCACGTTCTTAGTTGGGGCTTCTAGGCTCTTCTGTAATAAAACTAAATAACAACAAATTTCTATTACTACCACTGGTGGGAGCACTCGTACAGACAGGCTGTCAGTTGCAGCCACTGTTCAGAGCAAGTCTAGAAGACATAGTGGTTAAAAATGCCAGGCCTGTGGGGCTGATCCACACTAGTGCTCCCACTGTTTCTATCACTGGGGGAGCTGTACCATGCCAACAACGGACAATTTTAAGTCTAGGGTAAAGACAGCCAAAGGCCAGCTAAACTACAATTTTAGCCTCGAAGTGGTTTTGAGTCATGTTTAAAATTGCTCCAGCAAACATAGTTTAAATAAAGGAGTCACTATTAATTAGTGCAAGAGATTAGCTCTCTCTCCATACAAAGAGCTCTGACACAGACTGGCTAACCTAGTGAGGAGGGCTTTAAACTAGGTTTGACGGGGACAGGTGAGCAAAGCCCACAGGTAAGTGGAGAACATGGAGACCTGGGAGATGGGTCGGAAATAGGAGGGAGCGTGGGCTATAATGGCAGAGAGAAAGGAGGGTCAGGGCAAAACTGGGAGGCAAGATCAAATCAGGATCTTAGATGCCTATATACAAATGCGAGAAGTATGGGTAATAAGCAAGAAGAACTGGAAGTGCTAATAAATAAGTACAACTATGACATTGTTGGCATCACCAAAACTCGGTGGGATAATACACGATTGGAATGTTGGTGTGGATGGGTATAGCTTGCTCAGGAAGGATAGACAGGGGAAAAAGGGAGGAGGTGTTGCCTTGTATATTAAAAATGTACACACTTGGACTGAGGTGGAGATGGACATAGGAGACGGAAGTGTTGAGAGTCTCTGGGTTAGGCTAAAAGGGGTAAAAAGCAAGGGTGATGTCATGCTAGGGGTCTACTACAGGCCACCTAACCAGGTGGAAGAGGTGGATGAGGCTTTTTTTACACAACTAACAAAATCATCCAAAGCCCAAGATCTGGTGGTGATGGGGGACTTCAACTATCCAGATATATGTTGGGAAAATAACACAGCGGGGCACAGACTATCCAATAAGTTCTTGGACTGCATTACAGACAACTTTTTATTTCAGAAGGTTGAAAAAGCTACTGGGGGGAAGCTGTTCTAGATTTGATTTTAACAAATAGGGAGGAACTCGTTGAGAATTTGAAAGTGGAAGGTAGCTTGGGTGAAAGTGATCATGAAATCATAGAGTTCACAATTCTAAGGAAGGGTAGAAGGGA
>NW_020664447.1:56284519-56350538 GCF_002925995.2 Terrapene triunguis
TGAAGAGGGAGAAACAGTAACAGGAAACTTGGAAATGGCAGAGATGCTTAATGACTTCTTTGTTTCGGTCTTCACCGAGAAGTCTGAAAGAATGCCTAACATAGTGAATGCTAATGGGAAGGGGGTAGGTTTAGAAGAGAAAATAAAAAAAGAACAAGTTAAAAATCTCTTAGAAAAGTTAGATGCCTGCAAGTCACCAAGGCCTGATTAAATGCATCCTAGAATACTCAAGGAGCTAACAAAGGAGGTATCTGAGCCTCTAGCTATTACCTTTGGAAAATCATGGGAGACAGGAGAGATTCCAGAAGACTGGAAAAGGGCAAACATAGTGCCCATCTACAAAAAGGAAAATAAAAACAACCCAGGAAACTACAGACCAGTTAGTTTAACTTCCGTGCCAGGGAAGATAATGGAGCAAATAATTAAGGAAATCATCTGCAAACACTTGGAAGGTGGTAAGGTGACAGGGAATAGCCAGCATGGATTTGTAAAGAACAAATCATGTCAAACTAATCTGATAGCTTTCTCTGATAGGATAACGAGTCTTGTGGATAAGGGAGAAGCGGTGGATGTGGTATACCTAGACTTTAGTAAGGCATTTGATACGGTCTCACATGATATTCTTATCGATAAACTAGGCAAATACAACTTAGATGGGGCTACTATAAGGTGGGTGCATAACTGGCTGGATAACTGTACTCAGGGAGTAGTTATTAATGGTTCCCAATCCTGCTGGAAAGGTATAACGAGTGGGGTTCTGCAGGGGTCTGGTTTGGGACCGGCTCTGTTCAATATCTTAATCAACGACTTAGATCAGGGGTAGGCAACCTATGGCACGCGTGCCGAAGGCAGCACGCGAGCTGATTTTCAGTGGCACTCACACTGCCTGGGTCCTGGCCACCAGTCCGGGGGGCCCTGCATTTTAATTTAATTTTAAATGAAGTTTCTTAAACATTTTAAAAACCTTATTTACTTTACATACAACAATAGTTTAGTTATATATTATAGACTTATAGAAAGAGACCTTCTAAAAACGTTAAAATGTATTCCTGGCACGCGAAACCTTAAATTAGAGTGAATAAATGAAGACTCGGCACACCACTTCTGAAAGGTTGCCAACCCCTGACTTAGATATTGGCATAGAAAGTACGCTTATTAAGTTTGCAGATGATGCCAAGCTGGGAGGGATTGCGACTGCTTTGGAGGATAAGGTCAAAATTCAAAATGATCTGGACAAATTGGAGAAATGGTCTGAGGTAAACAGGATGAAGTTTAATAAAGACAAATGCAAAGTGCTCCACTTAGGAAGGAACAATCAGTTTCACACATACAGAATGGGAAGAGACTGTCTAGGAAGGAGTATGGCAGAAAGAGATCTAAGGGTTATAGTGGACCATAAGCTAAATATGAGTCAACAGTGTTATGTTGTTGCAAAAAAAGCAAACGTGATTCTGGGATGCATTAACAGGTGTGTTGTAAGCAAGACACAAGAAGTCATTCTTCAGCTCTACTCTGCGCTGGTTAGGCCTCAGCTGGAGTATTGTGTCCAGTTCTGGGCACCGCATTTCAAGAAAGATGTGGAGAAATTGGAGAGGGTCCAGAGAAGAGCAACAAGAATGATTAAAGGTCTAGAGAACATGACCTATGAAGGAAGGCTGAAAGAACTGGGTTTGTTTAGTTTGGAAAAGAGAAGACTGAGAGGGGACATGATAGCAGTTTTCAGGTATCTAAAAGGGTGTCATAAGGAGGTGGGAGAAAACTTGTTCATCTTAGCCTCTAAAGATAGAACAAGAAGCAATGGGCTTAAACTGCAGCAAGGGAGGTTTAGGTTGGACATTAGGAAAAAGTTCCTAACTGTCAGGGTGGTTAAACATTGGAATAAACTACCTAGGGAGGTTGTGGAATCTCCATCTCTGGAGATATTTAAGAGTAGGTTAGATAAATGTCTATCAGGGATGGTCTAGACAGTATTTGGTCCTGCCATGAGGGCAGAGGACTGGACTCGATGACCTCTCGAGGTCCCTTCCAGTCCTAGAGTCTATGAATCTATGAATGTTGCTTCCACAGCACTTCCCAAAACTGAGACCAAGAGCCAATCCCAGGTCTCTCTTATTATGCTGCAGGACATTACTACTAGGCCTTTAGGCCAGATGGACTCTATCTAAGATTTATATAGGTTATTAATTATTACTTGTACTGTGGTAATGCTCAAAGGCCCCGATTGGGATTGCAGTGTTAGGCATTGTACAAATACATGGTCTAAGAGCTTCCAATCTAATTTGAAACATGATGCACAGTATGACCAAATAGTAGGAGAGATAGGAAGAGCTGGAGAGGGGGTTAACAGTAGTGACATTAAGTATTGCAAATTATTACATAGATAGTGTGCACAACTCAGTGGCTCCAGATTTAGCTTTTTATTTTTAACCCAATAAATAAAATCTCATCTGTCTCCCACTGTCCCATCCAACATTGGTTTGAAAATTATTTACTGGCATCATAAAAGAAGTGGGTCTTGAGCAGGGGTGGGCAAACATTTTGGCCCGAGGGCCACATATGGGCATGGCAATTGTATGGTGGGCCATGAATGCTCACAAAATTGGGGGTTGGGTTGTGGGAGGGCTCCAGGTGGTGGTGCGGGCTCTGGGGTGTGGATGGGGGATGAGGGGTTGGGAGCTCAGGAGGGTGCAGGGTGCTCTGGACTGAGGGGTTCAGAGGGCAGGAGGGGATCAGGACTGGGGCAGGGGGACAGGCTCCAGGCGGCGCTTACCTCAAGCAGCTCCTAGAAACAGCGGCATGTCCCCCCTCCGACTCCTACCCAGAGGTGCGGCCAGGCGGCTCTGCTCGCTGCCCTGTCCACAGGCGCTGCCCCTGCAATTCCCATTGGCTATGGTTCCCGGCCAATGGGAACTGCGGAGGCAGCGCTTTGGCTGGCGGCAGTGTGCGGAGCCCCCTGGCTTCCCCTATGCGTAGGAGCTGTAGGGGGGGACATGCCGCTGCTTCTGGGAGCCATGCGGAGTGCAGCAAGACCCCAACCCCACTTCCCGGCAGGAGCTCGAGGGCCGGATTAAGACATCTGGAGGGCTGGATGTGCCCCCGGGCAGTAGTTTGCCCATTCCTGGTCTTGAGGAAGGAGAATAGTGGCTTTATTGATCGCTTTCACATAGCAAGCCTCTGAGTGCGACCTCCCCTTATAAATTAAAACCACTTTTTTATACATTTAACACCATTATAAATGCTGGAGACAAAGCGGGGTTTGGTGTGGAGGCTGACAGCTCTCAACCCCCCATGTAATAACCTCGTGACCCCCTAAGGGGT
This sequence comes from Terrapene triunguis, assembly GCF_002925995.2. Lineage (NCBI taxonomy): Eukaryota > Metazoa > Chordata > Testudines > Emydidae > Terrapene > Terrapene triunguis. The sequence goes on from NW_020664447.1 coordinate 56,287,838, forward strand.
TCCGACCCCCAGTTTGAGAACCTCTGCTCTTTAGGATACTGTACATCCAGCCTCCTTGGGACCACTAAACGATAAAGATCCTAAAGGAGCACTCAAGGTCGATAAGGCCATTGTGGAGAAACTAAATGAATTCTTTGCATTGGTCTTCATGGCTGAGGATGTGAGGGAGATTCCTAAACCTGGGCCATTCTTTTTAGGTGACAGATCTGAGGAACTGTCCCAGATTGAGGTATCATTAGTGGAGGTTTTGGAACAAATTTATAAGTTAAACAACAGTAAGTCACCAGGACCAGATGGTATTCACCCAAGAGTTCTGACGGAACTCAAATGGGAAATTGCAGAACTACTAATGTAGTCTGTAACCTCTCATTTAAATCAGTTTCTGTACCAGATGACTGGAGGATAGCTAATGTGACGCCAATTTTTTTAAAAGGGCTCCAGAGGTGATCCCGGCAATTACAGGCCTGTAAGTCTGACTTCAGTACCGGGCAAACTGGTTGAAACTATAATAAAGAACAATATTGTCAGACATATAGATGAACATAATTTGTTGAGGAAGAGTCAACATGGTTTTAGTAAAGGAAAATCATGCCTCACTGATCTACTAGAATTCTTTGAGGGGGTCAACAAGCATGTGGACCACGGGGATCCAGTGGATATAATGTACTTAGATTTTCAGAAAGCCTTTGACAAGGTCCCTCACCAAAGACTCTTACGCAAAGTAAGCTGCCACGGGATAAGAGGGAAGGTGCTCTCATGGATTGGTAACTAGTTAAAAGATAGGAAACAAAGGGTAGTATAAATGGTCAGTTTTCAGAATGGAGAGAGGTAAATAGTGGTGTCCCCAGGGGTCTGTACTGGGTCCAGTCCTATCCAACATATTCATAAATGATCTGGGAAAAGGGGTAAACAGTGAGATGGCAAAATTTGCACATGATACAAAATTACTAGAGATAGTTAAGACCCAGGCAGACTGCAAAGAGCTACAAAAGGATCTCTTAAAACTGGGTGACTGGACAATAAAATGGCAGATGAAATTTAATGTTGATAAATGCAAAGTAATGCACATTGGAAAGCATAATCCCAACTATACATATAAAATGATGGGGTCTAAGTTAGCTGTTACCACTCAAGAGAGAGACCTTGGAGTCATTGTGGATAGTTCTCTGAAAACATCCACTCAATGTGCAGCGGAAGTCAAAAAAGCAAAACAGAATGCTGGGAATAATTAAGAAAGGGATAGATAATAGGACAGAAAATATCATGTTGCCTCTATATAAATCCATGCCCACATCTTGAATACTATGTGCAGATGTGTTCACCCTATCTCAAAAAAGATATATTGGAATTGGAAAATGTTCAGAAAAGGGCAACAAAAATTAGGGGTATGGAACAGCTTCCGTATGAGGAGAGATTAATAAGACTGGGACTTTTCAGCTTGGAAAAGAGACGGCTAAGGGGAGATATGATGGAGGTCTATAAAATCATGATTGGTGTAGAGAAAGTAGATAAGGAAGTGTTGTTTACTAGTTCTCATAACACAAGAACTAGGGGTCACCAAATGAAATTAATAGGCAGCAGGTTTAAAACAAATAAAAGGAAGTATTTCTTCACACAACGCACAGTCAACTTGTGGAACTCCTTGCCAGAGGATGTTGTGAAGGCCAAGACTGTAACAGGGTTCAAAGAAGAACTAGATAAATTCATGGAGGATAGGTACAATAATGGCTACTAGCCAGGATGGGCAGGGATGGTGTCCCTAGCCTCTGTTTACCAAAAGCTGGGAATGAGCAACAGGGGATGGATCACTTGATGATTACTTGTTCAGTTCATTCCCTCTGGGGCACCTGGCACTGGCCACCGTCGGAAGACAGGATACTGGGCTAGATGGACCTTTGGTCTGACCCAGGAGGGCCATTCTTATGTTCTTGGGCAGAGAAATGGTTATTGTAATATGGAACTTTGGAGGGGGTGGGGGAGAGACAGGAGGGAACACCCTACTTCCCCAAATCCAGAAAATGGGAAATCTCTGACTCTTCCCCTCCTCATATTCTCTTAATTTTTCTGAGTTTACCAAAACCTGAAGAGCAGCTCCGTGTAAGCTCAAAAGCAGGTCTCTCTCTCTCTCTCTCTAACAGAAGTTAGTCAAAACAACAACAACCACCACCAAAAAAAACAACAACACCTACCTCACCCACCTTGTCTCTCCAATAGAACTATGACCATATATAAAAAATACAGTATCATCAGAGAATCACTTTCTTCAGAAACAAGAATAAACTGAAACATCACCAAACACTAGAAAGGGAGAGAAAAAAAATCATGGATGCTCTTTACAATAACTACCAGCAGAACAATAAAATAAACACTACCAACTTCCCTAAATGTCTTACACTATCTGGAACATAATTAAGATCAAATAAATCTTCAAATCAACAATATTTAACCATTTCCTAGATTGTTTACATTAGTCAAACCAGCAAATTAAGTATGGTTCATTTTTTAATCTCTTTTTTAGTATTTTTAAAAAAGCAACCAACTGGTCAGCATAGTAGAATGGATAGATTTTGCTGTCCATTTTAATCTGACACATCTGACAAAGGCAGAGATTAGCCTCCACCTGTCTAAAGTGAGGGGGGGAAATAAAATAAATGCTCACACAGGAACACCTTAAGGCCATGAAATAACTTGCCCCAGTGTTGCTAGGCACATCTCAGAATCCATTCCTGTCAAGGACTAAGAGAAAAATATATGTTTTCACCAATCTGGATTCTACAAAAGTCCCTGCTGAGGCAGTGTAGTCCAGTAGACAGGACACTAACCTGAGACTTAGAAGATCTGGATTCTATTTCTAGCTCTGCCATTGACTCAGTGGGTAACCTTGGCCAAGTCACTTCACTCTCTGTGCTTCTGTTTCCTCTCCCACTCTTTCTATTGTCTAGAATGGATTGTAAGCTCCTTAAGGCAGGAACTGTCTCTATGTGTCTGTACAGCAGGCCTGCACAACTCGTAAAGCGGCGAGGGCCGTATTACTCCAAAGAAAACAGCTGAGGACCGAAACCCCCTGAGCGCTGCCAACCCCCCCCCGTGCCACCCAGCCCCCCCGAAACACAACACCCCCCCCCAGCGCCACCCGCCCCACGGAAACAACCCCCCCAGCGCCACCAAAACACACACCCCCCCAGCGCCACCTGCCCCGCGGAAACAAACCCTCCTTCCCCAGCGCCGCCCCACCGAAACAGCAGCATTGAACCTCGGTAATTTGTTATAGCGGGCCCCTAAGGTAGTATAATTAAGGTAAAAGAAAAATGTCTTTTTGCTAGAAGTAGAATAAGATCTCCCCCCTCCCCGGCTTTGTAATCAATTGCCCTGTTGAATGAATGAGGTGTGAATGAGGAAGGCGTGCAAGGCAGGCACCTCCAGACAGCTACAACCCTTGGAGAGGGCAGGGCGGGCTCTAGGATTTTTGCCACCCCAAGCAAAAAAAATTTGTGCCCCTCTGCCCCCAGCCCCGCCCCAACTCCAGCCCTTCCGAACCCCTTCCCCAAGTCCCTAGCCCTGCCTCCTCCCCCGGCATGCCGCATTTCCCCCCACCCATTGCTTCCTGCGGCCCCCCCCGCGACCTCCCACCCTAGCTCACCTCCGCTCCGCCTGCTCCCCAGGGCGTGCCGCCGCTCCGCTTCTCCCCCCTCCCTCTCAGGCGAGGGAGGGCGGAGAAGCGGAGCAGCAGCGCATTCAGCGGAGCAGGCAGAGCAGAGGTGAGCTAGGGTGGGGGGGGCGCAGGAAGTAACGGGGGGTAGAGGAACCGCTCCCCGCTCCACCACCGCCGCCTTCCCCAAGCGCCCACCGCTCGGCTTCTCCTCCCTCCCAGCCTTGCTGCGCGAAATAGCGGTTTCACGCGCGGCAAGCCTGGGAGGGAGGGGGGAGAAGCGGCGGCGGCGCACTCAGGGGAGCGGAGGCACTTTTTCCCCATGCCCCGGAGTTGGCGCCTATGATGGCCGGCGCCAGAATGCCGCCCCAAGAAATATGCTTCCCCAAGCACCTGCTTGTTTTGCTGGTGCCTGGAGCCGGCCCTGGGAGAGGGGATGGGAGCCAGACCAGATCAGTAGAACAGGTCAGCCACCGATTCGCCGCTCGCCTCCTCAGCCCCCCTCCCCTGGCTCGCCTCCTCAGCCCCCGCTCGCTCGCCTCCTCAGCTCCCCCTCCCCCCGGCTCGCCTACTCACTCCCCGCCACTGCCCGCCCGCTCGCCTACTCAGCCCCCCTCCCACTGATTGCAGCATCCAGGTGCCAAATATTAAAATGTACACTTCCGCCTCACCCTGGGAAGGCTATATCTATTCCACCCTCAGTAGGGTTGTACTACATAGGCTATCCCTTGATGTCTATCTCCCCAGGTATCTCCAAACAAGAAATCAAAAAGAACCTCAATACATAGGTACTGTTCTTGTGTCACCAGAACCTGGCCTGTTACTGGTACTAAATGATGGAAATGTACAGTACATAATCCAAGCTCTAGTATGTACCTTCACAGAGTTAATAACATTTTAAAAAACAAACCAGGAAGAAACTGCACATAGTTTATGAATTAGTTTAAGATGAATCTCAATCAGTTGTGTTTTTTTGCTGGAAGGAATATTACTGTCTGTATTACACTCCAAAACTGGTTCTGCAGGACCTGCTCACTGTGCATGTATAATTTAATCAACACCTTAGAAAAAAAATTGACACCCTGCCACAACTCAACCTTAACGTAGTAGATTTAAAATTAGCCATATAAACATCAGAAGCCTCACACTGGATGGATAGCACCTCTGACTGTATTATGTCTAAACATTTTGGCACTATCAAAAAATCTGACTGTACAGAAGCATTATAGAATCCCAGGGTTATAAAGGACCGCAAGGGTCATCTAGTGTAACCCCCTGCCAAGGTGCAGGATTTGTTGTGTCTAAACCATCCAAGACAGATCGCTATCCAGCCTCCTTTGGAAAACATTATGTAGCCTCTAAATCACAACAGGAGGTTGCATAGCACACTGAAAGGAGAGGATTTAATAAAGAGGCAATCTAAGAGCAAAGACAACTGGTTTTTTTCTACATAAATTCAAGATCACAGAGGAAAAAGCAAATATGCTTTGCAAAGACTAACATTTGTGTTGCTTAATAATGCAAAGCTAATTTAAACTTTGAATATGATTTGGTGATACTGAATGTACAAGTTGAAGATAAGGCCGCATCTCTCACAAAAATTAATTTCCCCCATGTTACCAATAAGATTTTAGATATGACCTCAGCATGAATAATCTGGTCATGCCTAATACGATCTTCCCCTACAAATGTCTCCATTAAGATTATCATCAGCTTCCTGGTACTTTTTTCCAATAGAAGTCATGTTTATTTAATTAGCACTTTAGCTCTTTTGGTGTATTGTTCAGGGTGGATAAAAATCCATTTTTTTTTTTAAATTGAAAAAAAAAAAAAGATTTTTTTAATTTAAATTGGATTTTTTTGATAAAATGCTTTTTGAGGAAAAAACCTATCTAAAAATAGCTTTAGTTAAGATACATTGTATCTCAAAGATATCTCATCATGGAATAGGGATTATAAATTTGAATTCTATAGTATGAGACAATATATTCATGTAATGTTTAAGAAAAGTTTTCTAAATGAGTTCCAATAGTTCATGGATTAGGAACCCAATTTTATGGGGTTCCAGGGGCTTCAGTATAGATTACTTAGGTTAATCCAGGGGTGGCCAAACCGTGGCTCCTGGAGCCGCATGCGACTCTTCAGAGGTTAATATGCAGCTCCTTGCATAGGCGCTGACTCCGAGGCTGGAGCTACAGATGCTAACTTTCCAATGTGCTGTGGGGTGTTCACTGCTCAACCTCCTGCTCTGCCCCAGGTCCTGCCACCACTCCACCCATCCCCCCTAAACCTGCCATGCCCTCGGTTCTCCCCTCTCCCCACCAGAGCCTCCTGCTCACTGCAAAACAGCTAATTGCTGCGGGCGGGAGGTGTGGGGAAGAGAGGGGGAGGTGCTGATTGGCAGGGCTGCCGGTGGGCGGGAGGCGCTGAGGGTTAGAGGGGGTTAGCAGATGTGGGGCTGCTGACATATTACTGTGGCTCTTTGGCAATGTTCATTGGTAAATTCTGGCTCCTTCTCAGGCTGGCCACCCCGGGTTAATCTTTCTATCTACCCAATGGGACTCAGTGCTAAGTCTAGAAGAGACCATCAGAGATGCTTAGTTTTGCAGTTCTCAAACTGTGGATTTGTGTCTCCAGAGATAACATGCTTGTTAACAGCAAAAATGTTTTTAAATAAATAATATATAGAGGTGAGAAATAACAGACCACAACCCTATTGTCCCTCTGCAAATTTGTGTAGAGTCAATCCCTTACCTCTCTCTAAAAGTGCAAAGTTTCAAAAAGTTCAATGAATAGAAGATTGTTGGGGGCGGAATAGATCTGGACAAGGAGAAGAAGTCTGGAGATAAATGTGAGAAAAGAGGGACAGGCAGCAGAAACAAAAGTGAAACTGTTTGAGCAGCATATTCCAGAAGTCTTGAGGTCTGAGTGTAGCCTTCATTGATTTGAGATCTACCATACCATTCTCTCACTAGAAGGGAAAACCTATAATTGCAGCAGGCCGTAAGAGAGACCCAGTTTGGGTCTCATCTATCTGAATTGTGAAGAATATGTATTAAGGTTATAACAACCAACAAGAATGCACTTTTATGTAGAAATCCATGATTTAAATCACTAGTCAGGAAGACTGTATTTAAGCAATTGGATTTAAATCAAATCCACCCTGATGTTGTTTAAATTTACATCTCTTTGACTGAGCTGATAGAAGCTCCATAGTTCAATTTTGAACCAGTCAGGTTACTTATATGTTGTATAATTGTTCCGTACATTTATCAAAATCATATGACCTAGTTTTCATTGATGACTAACTGCTTATTTCCAGTCCTTGTTCTTACATCAACCTTTTCCTTTACAGCTTCATTTTCCCAGTGGAAAATTGTAAAAGGTAATTAATGCCACTTCCTAAAATTGGCGATACATCAGAGCCTAACATAACATCCCATCTCAATTTATCAAACAATATTTAAAATAATGAAAAGGATTCACAATATATCCACCATCTTAATGACGATCTAATCTGTCACTCTGGCTTCGGCTCAGTGACACCACTTGATCTCTACTCAAACACTACTCTGTTTGGATAAATCATATTCCTTACGCTCTGGATAAGGAGCACAGTACAGATGCAATCTTCTTGTTCTATAATAGTACTAGTTATGATCTCTTAGCACTCATGTTCATCTTTCTTCGTTCTTGCTCTTTACTCATCACGATGCTTTAATTAGAAGCTCTTGAAGATTTCCAGTTCCACCTTACTTTTGTTATGGATGAGAGGAAAAGAAAAGGTATCTTCCTCTTAAGGAATCCTGCCCCCCCCCCCCCGCCCCTTACATATAAAGTAACTCCTCGCTTAACATTGTAGTTATGTTCCTGAAAAATTCGACTTTAAGCAAAACGATGTTAAGCAAATCCAATTTCCCCATAAGAATTAATGTAAATAGGGGGGGGGTTAGGTTCCAGGGGAATTTTTTTCACCAGACAAGACTATTTTGTAGTGTGTGTGTGTAGAGAGAGATATATATATATACATATATATATATATCTCTACACACACACACACACACACACGTACACGTTTTAAACAATGTAATACTGTACACAGCAATGATGATTGTGAAGTTTGGCTGAGATGGTGGAGTCAGAGGGTGGAATATTTCCCAGGGAATGCCTTAGTGCTGAATGATGAACTAGCACTCAGCTGAGCCCTCAAGGGTTAACACGTTGTTAATGTAGCCTCACACTCTACAAGGCAGCACAAATGGGAGGGAGGGGAGACAGCATGGCAGACAAAGACAGAGAGACACACCCTGTGCGAGAGAGAGCGAGAGAGAGATGTGCATTGCCCCTTTAAGTACGTTCACCCCACTCTAAGTACATTGCCTTTTTAAGTAGATCAGCAAGTTGAGACAGCAGCTGCTGCTAGCAAGCTCCCTCCATCCTGAGCCCTGTCGTGTCCCACCCTGCTCGATGGAGATGGGGTAAGCAGGGGGAAGGAGCAGGGGGGAGGGGGACACCGTGACATTAGCACCCCTCTTTCCCCCCACCCCCCCCACAGCAAACAGGAGGCTCCCAAGAGGAGTTCCAAGGCAGAGGGCAGGAGCAGCACATGGCAGTGGGGGGAGGGACAACTGAACTGCCGGCAATTGATAGCCTGCTGAGCGGCTGCCACACAGGGAACTTAGGGGAGTGGGGAGCTGATGGGGGGCTGCCGGTCCACCCTGGTTCCAACCCCCACCAGCCAGCTGCAACTGGTTGCTCTTTCTGCAAGTGGTGGACAAAGCAGGCTGCTGACAAACAACAGAAGTAAGGGCGGAATGGTATGGTATTGCCACCCTTACTTCTACGCTACCGCTGGTGGGGTGCTGCCTTCAGAGCTGGGCACCTGGCCAACAATCGCCGCTCTCCAGCCGCCCAACTCTGAAGGCAGCGCAGAAGAAAGGCCGCCCTGCAACTTCCCTTTGAGTCAGGACCCCCAATTTGAGGAACGCTGGTTCCCCCATGAAATCTCTAATATATGGTAAAACCACACACAAAAAACCCAACAGATTTCACAGTGGGAGACCAGATTTCAGTCTGTGACGTGTTTTTCATGGTTGTGAATTTGGTAGGGCACTACTTATCAGTGTATGATTGATTGGTAAGAATCCACGAATAAGCTTGTTAAATCTGTTTTAAAAGCTCAAAATACAACAAAAAAGGTTTTTAGTTGCCAAGAAAGGTGACTTTATGACTCTAGTTTCAGATTTGAAAAGTGGACTTCCTGAAGTCAGAGAGTCAATCCTGATAGTGTCAACTCATTCTTCCCTCCTCCTGAGGTTAATTGAAGCACCCCAGAGTTTACTGTATGAGAGAGGTTTTTTAAAAGCATGAGTCTTTCAACCTGAGGCCACACCTTCTCTGTATAAACATTAATATAACCCAGGACACTTTTATAATAGTGAAGTCTGAAGGGTCAGTTTACACAATGCTCTCAAACCTCTAACTGCAGGGGGCGCCATCACTAATGGCTTGAGGAAATAAATCCAGGCACATGTTCAGGTCCAGGGTTAATGCTCTTCTACAGTTTACACCACACATTTAGAGTTCCAGCACCAGATCTGCTACTAGCAGTGCTGGGGTTCTCACACTACACTACATCAGCAATGCAAATTCATTTACTGCTCATGCTCCAGTTCTGTGCAGTAAAAGATGCATCAGGTTGACAGAGCTGGCAGTGATAATATGAGCCCCTAGTAAACCAGAATGTCTCCCTCTTTTAACACAACCTGGGCATATTACAAGTAGCCTCTTTCAGCTTTCACACATACACACTGAACTCTGCACCCCAATTTACTGGAATCTTTGCAGGGGGTTCCCAAATTGGCTTTAATTAGCCTTTAGGTTTTGTCCAAGTTTCCTTAGGCAAAATTTCTGGGACTTGGCTTTCCCAGTATTTAAAAAAAAAAAAAAAAAAAAAAAAATGTACCAACGCTTCTTGTTGCTATTTCTGATAGTTAGTGTTTCATTTCTTCAAGATCTAAAACTGACTGTAATTCAAAGGAAAAGCTGTAATGTAAGTCACCAGAAAATGACGTACATTACACTATAGTGTGTGGGATGAGGAAGCTGGTTGCAAAAGAGTGAAAGCAGTGTTGCTAAGCAGCTGCCTGAAGACAGTAGACTATTTCTATCATCATGTGAAAAGAGTTGGAACTTCTGTAATTTGTAAGAACTGAAAAAAGTATCACTTATTTTATTCTGTATATGTGCAGAGGAGAAAAATAGGTTCAAGACACTGATTTATGTTACCATAATTACTAAGGAAGATTACTCATGGAAACTGTTAAACCAAGGAACTGTTTAAAGTTTTCTATTTGAGTTCTTAGTTGTTCAGATATGGCCTTTATTCTAGACAAGATAAAAGTTACTAGCTTTTTGCTATGCTATAAAGATCTTAAATTACTTTTAACTGATGTGCCAGATATTTTACATATTTATCATTTTCATAAAAGTCAAAAAAAAATCTTAATAAATTGTTTTAAGTAAAAAACCCCATCAAGCTGTCTTAGCGGTGATGCAACATGCTACTGCAGGAGGATCCACCTGCTCAGGTCTTTATCTCAAGCTGCCATGAGTTGCAAACACACTCAGCCCTGGGGTGGTGATGAGGATATGAGCCTTAAATTGCTCTGCTGATGATGTTGGAACCATGCCCAGCCCTCTTCAGCTGGAAGTATAATTGTTGCAATGCAACATCTTGATGGGAACAGAAATAGGACTGTGGTAGGAGTACAGAAAAGAAAGCGATAAACTTGTGTCTCAGAAGATGTCATTTTCCCTGTTTATTTTACTCCCCCTTGGTTGCAATGATCTCTCTTTCACCATATACCTTCAAATTGGTTTTCCACTATTATTTGGTTCTTTTTTTTTGGGCCAACATCATTCCTCTGCTCCCTCCTCTGCATTCCTAGAAATACTGGGCTTTAAATTCACTGGATAATTGTGGAGACTGGACAACTTTTCAGCATCTCCCATGATACTGGCTTCTCCTTGAGTGGGACAACCCCAATTCTAGAGATGTAGTTGGTGTTAACCATGCATCTCAGTATTGACTCCCTGCAATACTTTGTCTGGTCCCAATCTTAGTGGTTATGGGAGTGCTCAGATATTACAGTAATGGATGTGATATAAGCATCTAGGACAGAGGAATTTCGGGAGAAGAACATAGTAGGATCTGCCTTCCCTCACCACTGCCACAATTGTCGCTCAGAGCAGCTCCATGAGGTGAGGAGTCACCAAGAATGCTGAGCGGAGGCCCTAGTTCCGGGGGCAGAGTATAGTGATTTTAAGCCCCATTTTCCTCCACTAGTTCAGACTCTCTCCCAGTATTTTGGACAACACCTGCAGGAGGGGGCTCAGGAGAACAGCCCTGCTGAGCAAGTGCCTCAGCTTAATCTCTACTCAATTCTTTAGGTGAATAAGCCAGTAGAAGAGAGAGTTCTTTCCTTCCTCCATTTGCTCACTGCCCCTTGACTTGGTGCGAGCGAAGGAAATGGCAGATATATACTAAAGGCTATGGCCATCCAAAATAATCCCAAGTCGTGCTAGAGGGGGAAAAAGTGAAGTTATTTGTAGGGTGAGAGTTGTATGAGTGTTTCTTCAGACTACCAATCTAATAAGAGTGACTATCACCACTAGATGGGTAATGATAAGAAATTCAAAAATTTATGCCTAAAACTTTTGTATGTTCCTCCTAACTAAAAAGAATGTACCTCATACACTCAGATTAAAGATGAGCGAATATTGAGACTTTTGTTTACTTCCTTGATTAAACGCCAGCAACACTGCTGATGTCAAGGAATCTGGAAAGAGTTTTAACATCTGCTTACAGTGATAGGAGGCCATGTTCTGTAGGCTCTGCACCTCTCCACGACCCTCTTCTGTGCATTTAAAGTTACTGTATTTCTCTTGTGGCTCTCTTGAAGTTCTAGACCAGAGGTTCTCAAACTGTGGTCCGTGGATCACCAGAGGTCCGTGAGCTCCATTCAGGTGGTCCGCAGATAGTTCCCTCTAAGGTGCGTGCCTGAGTGGCGACACACACAAGAGAATGAAGGGCCACCCACCTAATTAGTGGAGCCACGCAGGCATGGTTCCAATCAGGTGCCTGGACCTTGGAGAAGACACACATGTAAGGTGAGGTGGTGGCTTTGGGGGGGAATAGGGGATACGTGGGAGGGGCAGTGTAGTGGGGCGGTCACCACCCTCTGGCTCAGAAGGGGTTAGAAGCCAGTCCTTGGGGAGTGTTGGGGCTGAGAGCTAACTCAAAAAATTGAATTGCAATTACAAAAAACTGTTGCTATGTTAGTTTTGGCTTGCTCCGCAAATCATAGACACATACGACTGGAAAGGACTTTGATCGGTCATCTAGTCCAGTTCCCTGCACTGAGGCAGGACTAAGTAGTGTTTAGACCATCCCTGACAGGTGCTTGTCTAACCTGTTCTTCAAAACTGCCAATCATGGAGATTCCACAACCTCCCTAGGTAATTTGTTCCAGTGCTTAACTACCTTTAGAGTTAGGAAGTTTTTCCTACTGTCTAAGTCTCCCTTGTTGCAATTTAAGCCTATTACTACTTGTCCTGTCCTCAGTGGTTAAGGAGAACAATTTATCCCCTCCCTCTTTACAACAACCTTTTATGTACTTGCAGACTGTTACCATGACCCCCTCAAAGTCTTCTTCTCCAGACTAAACAAACCCAATTTTTTCAATCTTTCCTCATAGGTCATGTTTTTTAGACCTCTACTCATTTTTGTCCAACTCCTGTGGACTTTCTTCAATTATTGGGGCATTTTAAAAACAACAGCAACAGAGTACATTAAACTATGAGAGCACAGCCTACCAGACGGCACCAGTTATAAAGTAGTTCAAAATCTGGGGCCTGAACTACTTGACAGATTCTCATTATCTTAAGTGCAGAAATCGTTAGCAAAAATATGCTGTCTCTCATTAAGAGTACTAAACATGTGTACATTTTAAAAAGGCTCTAGAGGTGATCCAAGGAACTACAGACCAGTAAGCTTTGCATCTATACAGGAACTCCTCACTTAAAGTCATCCCGGTTAACCTTGTTTCGTTGCTGATCTATTAGGGAATATGCTCGTTTAAAGTTGTGAAATGCTCCCTTCTAAGTCGTTTGGCAGCCACCTGTTTTGTCCACTGCTTGCAGCTAGAGCAGCTCGTTGCAGCTAGCTGGTGGATGGTTGGAACCAGGGTGGACCAGCAAGCCCCCTAAGTTCCCCGTGCAGCAGCTGTCCCTCCTCCCACTGCCATGTGCTGCTCCCAGAGACTCCTGCTTGCTGTACGGGGGGAGGGGGGGAAAGGAGGGCTGTCAGGGTGTCTTCCCCTCCCCTCTGCTCCTGCACCCCGCTTGGCCCATCTTCCATAGAACTGGGGGACACACGATGGAGGGAGGGAGCTTCTAGGCAGCAGCTGCCATCTCAGGTCTCAGCAAGCTGATTTAATTAACAAGGCAGTGTACTTAAGCCTGGGGTCAGCTACTTAAAGGGGAAATGCAAATTTTCTCTCTCACACACAGGGTGTGTCTCTGTCTGCCCTCCCTCCTTTCCTGCTGCCTTGTAGAGTGTTGTGAGAGTTAACCCTTGAGGGCTCAGTCAATTGCTAGTTCATTTAGCAGTAAGGCATTCCCTGGGAAATATCCCACCCTCTGACTCCTCCACCTCAACCAAGCTTCACAATCATCATCACTGTGTACCAGTATTAAATTGTTTGTTTAAAACTTATACTGTACTGCGTGTGTATTTTCTTTTGTCTGGTGAAAAAAATTTCCCTGGAACCTAACCCCCTAATTTACATTAATTCTTATGGGGACATTGGATTCGCTTAACGTCGCATTTTTCAGGAACATAAGTACAACGTTAAGTGAGGAGTTCCTGTACCTGGTAAACTGATTGAAACAATAGTTAAAAATTAGAATAATAAAACATCTGGAAGACAATGAGAGTTTAATCAGCAAGGTCTGTGCAAAGGAAAAATCACGTCTCACTAACCTATTCGAATTTTATGAAGGTGTAAGAGTTGTAGATAAAGAAGAATGGGATGACATTGTTCATTTAGATTTCAAAAAGGTTTTCCATAGGTCCCTCACAAAAAAAAAAAAAAACTAAAGAAAATAAGTAATCATGAGGTGAGAAGCAAAGTATTGTCATGAAACAGAAACCAGCTAAGTGACAGGAAAACAAAGTAAGAGCAAGTGTTCAGTTATTAATCACAAAATGCATCCTTAAACTGTGAAACCTACTTGCTCAGTGTGTTGAGGCCAAAAACTTAAGATGCAAAACAGGATTGGACATCTATATGGATAACAAGAACCCAAAATAATAAAGTTACTGCTAATGATTTTTGGAATAACATTAAACCTTATGCTTCAAATTTTAATGCAATCTTTAACTGTTTGGTCTTCTCCTAATCTGTAACGTGGGGGCAAATTATCCAATAATCTGCCTAATGCAGTGGTCCCCAAACTTTTGAGGGTTGTACCCCCCTTTACCCCATCCTCCTGCACCCTCCGGAGCTGGGGCCAGGAGCAGGGCTGCGGCTCCAGGGGGTGGGGGAGGAGACGCGGACGGGAGCTGAGGCTGCACTTTATTCAGCACAGTACTATGAGGCTATGGCTTCAGCGCATTACCTAAATGCATACTCTACATTTTCAACCTTCTCAAAGATTGTTGTAAACAATTCATAAGAAACTAAACATATACGGCTAATTTTTTTTTATGTCTTTTTAGAAATGGCAGATACACTACTCAAAACCATCTGGTCCAATAAGGGTGCTATCTTGGGACTCAACATATCCTGCTCTGTACCAGCCTTCCTGTGTAACACTGGGCAAATCACTTAATCTCCGTGCTTCAGTTTCCTTCCCGCCCCGAAAAATATGGATAAAAGTACTTTCTTATTTCATAAGGATCTTGTGGGGATAAATACGTTGAAAACTGATGCACTCAGATACTATGGTAATGAGACTCAGACAGACATAGAAAAGTGCCATCACTCAACAACAGTCTTTTCTTACATCTGGTGCTACAGATTGAGAGTAAAATCTGCCAAATCAAGACTATAGAAAAGATGGGACTCATGTAATGGCAGTGTAAATATGAGCACATGCATGAATGGGAGACGAGATAAAAACCAACATGCAGTTTGAGGATTATCCAACATTAATGTATTGGTGTAGTTCTTGTCCTTCCTTACCTATCAAGATATTTTTCTCTATGAAGCATCTTACAGGAATGCTATCAACGTCAGAAACAGTTATTTGTATTCTTGTAATGCCTACGAACCTCAATCACAGCACAGGATCCCATTGTACTTATAAATAAATGTTTCTTTTCTTAGGAAACTACATCCCTTTGACTATTAAAAGTGTAATAATTTCCAAAATCAAATTTACTTTTTTCATTAGATCTTGCATTTCTCTTTACACAAAGCAATTTAGATCAGTTTCACTATTATCATCAGCTTTGCTTGCATGTTTGCAGTTTAAATTGAAATAAAAGCATCTGCACCGCCCTTTCACTAACCTGGATTTTAACCCAATTTAAACTGAACAAGTGCATCTCCTGCCGTTAGACAAAACCTAACATTTGTAAATGACACCAATGCAAATTCAATGTTACGAATTATTGTGATAACAGGGTATTTTCTTAGCGCCCCAGCTGCTGGAATCAAGAGATTGCGTGGTGATTTCAGCTTTCACAAGACTCGTAGAAAGGTAGGGCTAGAAAGGACCTTGAAAGTCATCAAGTCAACCCCACCCCCGCTGTGGATAACCCTAGCCAACCAAGCAAAACTTGCTTTACAAAGGAAGCGTTTAGCCCTCGCAACTGCAGAGAAAAGCTTGAACACGTGACCTTAGTGCACCCTAAAGGCTCAGAAACCCCACAGCAAATGAGATCCCTACTTTTTTTTTAAGTCTCAATTTTTAAGCCAATCTGACGATGTGGGGAAGGAGAGTAAGGTGCGGTAGTTGAACGCTAGAGGCCGCCAACACCGGAGTAAGCCCTACTTCAGTCGATACTTAAAAGTGAGGGGCACACGTTACTCAGGGGCGACACCTTCCGGGCGCCGCGCTGAGCCGACCCAGGGGAGGAGCCGCGCGCTGCCAAATCCCCGGGCCCAACGCGCGCAGCGCCTCAAGCTCCCGGGGAAAGCCCAGCCCCCGCGCCGTGCCTGAGGCTCGCTGAGGACGGACAGGTGCCGCGGTCGGCGAATACATCGCTTACTGGTCGTTCGCATCCAGTGCAGCAGGCGGGACCGGTCGCCTGCGCTCACGCCCCTCAGCACTGCCAGCACCGCGCTCCGCGCCCCGACAAAATCCATCGCCTGCCTGACCAGCCGCCCTAGCCTAGAGCCGAGCTCGACGCGTATGTACTGCGCATGTGCACGGAGGGCCGCGAGCCCTGCCTCCCAGCGCTACACGTGTTTCCTAATGCGCATGTGTAGGGAGAGGGCCGCCCGTCTCAGGATGGAAACACTACTGAAGCGGCCTCTCAGTGTGCAATGCGCATGTGTGGAGGAAGGCTCCTCCCTTTTTCTTGGCTCTCGCCTCTTTTCTGTACGCCTGTCGGGATGGGGGCGTTTCCCCCACCGCGTCCTAGCCCTTGAAAACGCTTCTCCCTGCGCATGTGCAGATAATAGCCTGCGTGTCCACCCAACACGCGCACATTCCTCGCCCTTTCCAGGGAGGAGTTATATGGCTGCTCTGCCTCTCAGTGCGCAGGTGCACAAAGAATCCCCCCCACCTCCCTCCCTACTCCTGGGGTGGGCGGGAGTATAGAGTCCTGCCTCTTAAGGTGGACTACTCCCGCTGGTAGGCTTTGTATTATGCTGCTTTGGAGTTTCAAACGGGCCCTTGAGGGATGATCGCCATAAAGAGAAGAATGCTCACTCATGTGGAAGTAGAGATCATCTTGCTACAGGAAACCCATCTTAATAACTTAGGGGTAGGGAGATCTCAGAGGGAGTACATGGGGGGAAAAGGGTGTTTAACAGGGTATAGGACAGGGGGTCTCAAACTGGGAGTCAGGACCCCTCAGGGGGTCACAAGGTTATAACATGGGAGGGTCATGAGCTGTCAGCCTTCACCCCAAACCCCACTTTGCATCCAGCATTTATAATGGTGTTATAAATTAAAAACACTTTTTAATATGTAAGGGGGGGTTGTACTTAGGGGCTTGCTATGTGAAAGGGGTCACCAGTACAAAACTTTGAGAACCACTGGACATCGTTTTACAAAAAAGACTCAATTTACAAATTCTAGATGTTGATGAGGAAGGTAGATTTTTGCTGGTTAAGGCTAAGATCTTTAACTCCGTTTCTATTGTAATTAATATATATGCACACAAAGATCCAAGTTTTTTTTTCCAAATTAATTAATATCCCACTAGTATCAATCATCATAGCAGGAGATTTTAATGCATCGTTAAACTCTTCTTCAGACAGGTCAGTCTGGCACCAACATACTTACTCACATGATAGAAACATTATAAAAGATACGTCTGTTGCAGAATCCTACCATAAAGGAGTTTACTTCTCCTCCTTCCCCCATATTCTACATAGTCACAAACAGATTTCTTCCTGGTGTATATGAATCTGGTGGACTCCATGCTTGATAATGAAATCAAGTCTATGATGATCTCTGCTCATACACCAGTGATACTCCAATTTTCCCCTCTCAAGGCAAATCTGAATTGTAAAGAATGGAGATTGAATTCTCTTTTAACGATAAACATTTTCAGAATTTTTATGGCTGACCTGGAACAACGCTTCCTCAGCTCTCGTCCACTCATGCCCCTTCTCTACCTGCGCTACATTGATGACATCTTCATCATCTGGACCCATGGGAAGGAGACCCTGGAAGAATTCCACCATGATTTTAACAGCTTCCACCCCACCATCAACCTCAGCCTGGACCAATCTACACTGGAGGTCCACTTCCTAGACACCACAGTACAAATAAGCGATGGCTACATTAACACCACCCTATACCGAAAACCCACCGACCGCTACGCCTACCTTCATGCCTCCAGCTTCCACCCCGGACACACCACACGATCCATCGTCTACAGCCAAGCGCTGAGGTACAACCGCATCTGCTCCAACCCCTCAGACAGAGACCAACACCTACAAGATCTTCACCAAACATTCTCAAAACTACGATACCCACACAAGGAAATAAAGAAACAAATCAACAGAGCCAGACGTGTACCCAGAAGCCTCCTGCTACAAGACAGGCCCAAAAAATAAACCAACAGAACTCCACTGGCCATCACCTACAGTCCTCAGCTTAAACCTCTCCAATGCATCATCAGTGATCTACAACCCATCCTGGACAACGATCCTTCACTTTCACAGGCCTTGGGAGGCAGGCCAGTCCTCGCCCACAGACAACCCGCCAACCTTAAGCATATTCTCACCAGCAACCATGCACTGCACCATAACAACTCTAACTCAGGAACCAATCCATGCAACAAACCTCGATGCCAACTCTGCCCACATATCTACATCAGCAACACCATCACAGGACCTAACCAGATCAGCTACAACATCACCGGCTCATTCACCTGCACGTCCACCAATGTTATATATGCCATCATGTGCCAGCAGTGCCCCTCTGCTATGTACATTGGCCAAACTGGACAGTCACTATGCAAGAGGATAAATGGACACAAGTCAGATATCAGGAATGGCAATATACAAAAACCTGTAGGAGAACACTTCAACCTCCCTGGCCACACAATAGCAGATGTAAAGGTAGCCATCTTACAGCAAAAAAACTTCAGGACCAGACTCCAAAGAAAAACTGCTGAGGTCCACTTCATTTGCAAATTTGACACCATCAGATCTGGATTAAACAAAGACTGTGAATAGCTATCCAACTACAGAAGCAGTTTCTCCTCCCTTGGTGTTCACACCTCAACTGCTAGCAGAGCACCTCACCCTCCCTGATTGAACTAACCTCGTTATCTCCATACTGATTTATACCTGCCTCTGGAAATTTTCATTACTTGCATCTGAAGAAGTGAGGTTCTTACCCACAAAAGCTTATGCTCCCAATACTTCTATTAGTCTTAAAGGTGCCACAGGACCCTCTGTTGCTATTTTCAGAATTATATCACAGAAGAAATTCTGTTTTTCTTCTAAACAAATGATAAACCTGAAATATCCCAGTCCACCCTATGTGATACTCTGAAAGCTTTTTCTTTTTTTTTTTTTTGGAGCAGGATAATTTCCTACTCAGTGGGTAGAGAGAAGGCTAGTCAGACTCTGCTCCTGGAATTAAGTGAACAACTCCAAGCTACAAAATTAGAATGTGCAAACTACCCCTCCCAAGAAAGTTTTAAAAAATTAATTATCTTCACTATGAAGCAAATAGACTGACTTCAAAACAAGTCAAATTTATTCTTTTTAGACTCAAACACAGGAAGTGGGGAAGAGAGTAGAGAAAATTCTTGCATATATATTAAGAGAGAGAGGTTAAACATCCTGAACAGTATTACTCAAATCAGAACAAGGACAGGTAATCAAAAAGAGATCAATGATCAATTTTTTTTAAATTCTACCAGGCTCTTTACAATAACAATTCACAACCTGACTCAGAAGACCCAAATAATTTTGTTCAAACTCTTAACCTCCCACAAATCTCAGAAAAGCAGCAGGCCAAGCTGGTTTTTCCTTTGTGATCAGAAGACATAATCAAGGCCATGGACGAAACAAGTCAGGGCAAGACCTGGTGCTGATGACCTATCAATAGAATTCTATCAAACTTCCAAAGAAATTCTGGCCCCTAAGCTGTTATATATTTGCAAAGATGCCTTAAAAAAAGGTATGTGACCGTCTAATATGAAGGAAGCCCTTATTACCACCATACTAATTATACCAAGTGAGAATGCACAAAAGCCTAACAGCTATAGACATCTTTCATTAATACTAATAAAAATACTTAAAAAAATATTGGCTAAAAGGCTTGAAAAAGGTAGAGTGATAAGGTTAATCCCAGTCAGCTGGGATTTATTAAAAAAGGTTAATGTTATGGTATTCCACCAACACTCTAGAAATTCCCAGGCAATCATTTTGTTTGATGCAGAGAAAGCTTTTGGCAGAGTGAACTAGCAATACCTGTTTCTTACCCAGGATAAATTTGGGTTGGGAAAATCCTTTATTTCATGGATGAACTGTTATATTCTAATCCAAACTCTTGTATCCTATCAAACAACACAACATCCCCCTCCCTGGATCTGTTTTAGGGAAGTAGACGGAGATGCCCCCTCTTCCCCTCCTGTTCAGTCTGGCATTAGAACCACTTAAAATACTAATTAGGGAACACCAAGGTATTCAAGGGTTCAAATCAGAGACTCAGGAGACAAAAATCCTTCTATATGCAGACAATGTCCTTTCCTCCTATTTATTAAAAATCCAGCTCAATCCATTCCTAATATCCTACAAACAATAGGTAACTTTGATATATTCTTTGGCTTTGAGATAAATTGGGATAAGTAAGAAGCAATGAAGATCTCATTGGCTTTAGTTAGAAGTGCACCTTAGATCTCACACCAAAGACACTGCTTGTAGCTAATCCTATAATAAGATATCTAAACATTTATTATTAAACAAGGAAATGAGTTATTTAAGAGGTTAAAGCAGGTAAACACACATACACAAATGTGTTGCAATCAAGTTTCAAAAGATAATAGAAGCTTCTATAATAAGCAAGTTCTACATGTCCTTTATGGCTAAGCAGCTGGGAATCCCTTACTTATGCCTAGAAACCTTGCCCCTGAGAGTCCAAGCAGTACAGAGATCTAGTTCCTTCTTATTAGGGTTTTTATCTCTCTCCCCACATTGCTCTGAGCTGCAAACTCAGCTGACAGGAGGAATTCACTTACATGACTCACCTTCAGGAGGCAGGTGGAATAGCAGAACAAACTCTTTTGTCCTTTTTAATGTCCTACAATAGCCCATGTGGTGTTGTCAGCCTTTTCCTGTTGGGAAGGTCATAACACCTTCTGTTGGAGATCAGCACTTCACACTAATTAATGTCTCTCTCCTGTTTGATGATTTACACAATTACAGAGGCATACAATACAAATGCTTAAATATTACCATACAATATGGGATATAGACATTGTAAGAGAGATTAATGCATGCAGTAACTCATTCAATAAAGTCTAAACACATTCTTATAATCCTAATATCTAATTTAACAATACTAACACACTGATGGAGCCAGAGTGATTCCAGCTGTATTTGTCAGTGTTCAGGTGAGACATGGGGACTTTGCCGTGAGCTGGTACCTGGTCTACCAGCATCACAATGGACGTTCTTCCTAGGATAAATTTTATTCTGAATTCCCTTCCTGTCGATATTCCTCCCTTTTATTTTACCAAAATTGACAACATGTTCAGGTCCTTCTCATGGGGTGCTGGCAACAATCTCCTTACAGCTCCCTATCAAAACAGGTGGGTTTAGATTTCCCAACTTTAAACTTTAGCATCAGGCAATGATTCTTAACAAAGCAGCCCAGTGGCTCATTCTCTCATGCTGAAGAGCCCCAGATTGGCTCCAGCTAGAGGCAGAATTGGTTGCTTCTTTTTCTGTTTCCATTGCGCTGCTCTCAGATTACTACTGATTTCCTAAAGAACAATGACCAACTATTGTGGCAGCCAGAAATACTTGGTGTACTATGTCTATTAAATGTAAAAATCACTCCCTTCTACATATCAAGGGCTGTATCTGGGGTAACTTGAAACTCTGAATAGTAGGCAACCCCATCATTTGGCCAGGCTGGATAGGAAAGGGATTTTGACCATCAGTCAATTTATTGAAAATAATATCTTCCTCCTTTTTCCAATATTAAACAAAATGTTCAATCTAGAGACTAAGAAGGAGTGGAAATATATCCAGTTTAAACATGCCAACTCCCACCTATTTAGCCTCAATGCCTGTGCTACCCCTACCCACCTGAACTGCTTTCATTTCTCCAGATATTACCGATTGCCAAAACCTATGGCAACACTATATTCAGACTTGGTCAGCAAATTTGAATTAAAAACAGATCTCCTAAAAAAATAATTAGGAGGAAGAAGTAGGCCAATTATTTTCTGCTAACTATGGAAACACATTTTAACCAGTGCTCTGAACTGTTCCTTGGACTTTTGTTTAAGATTAATCCAGCAGAAAATTATATGGAGAATGCACTGGTCCGCTCTCTGTTCAAAATGCATGCTGCTAAATCAGACAAATATATGATTCAGCTTGTGCCAATTTAACCCACATGCTCTGGAAATGCCCCTATACCCGTATGTTTTGGGGAGAACTTCATTGCAGAGTAAATTTCACCCTAACAAATAAAATTGTGTTATAGGATAAACATGTAAGTTTAAACCTAATTGATGTTAATTGGAAGCTGAACAATTTGGAAAACTTTTGCTCAACAGAGCAATAATAATTGCTAACAGATTAGTACTACCAAAATGGAAATCCAAATAGAGCCCAACAATTGAAGACTGGAGCATAGACATTGTAGGCTTAGCCACCCTGGAAAGAATTGTATATCATCACAGAAATATACAAAGAAAAATCCTCAGAATATGGGATGCTTTTCTAGAAGTATCTGAATTAAATACATTCCCCCTCCCCTCTGCCCCAACCGACCCTTCTTCTCTACCCACTCTCTTCCCTCCCCATCTTTATCCCCCTCCTCTGATTTTTGCCTCTGCTCTTTATCTTTTTTTGAACTAGCTGGATTTGTAAAAACAAAAGTTGTTTCTGCCTAAAATTCTGTAATACAAATAACGGATTTGCATTGTAACCAGTCACATAGCATTAAATGTTTCAGGTATAGCTAGGGTGAGACAGCAAAAGGTTAATCTATTATGAGACGTTTCAGCATCGTTTGTTATGTTGGTTTTTCTCTATAGATATTTTAAAAAGTTAATAAAAAAGAAAACGTTTCGGCCTGTTAGCGCGTGGCTAGGAGCGAGACCCCTAGAGCGGAACGTCTCAGCGCCACCTTAAAGCGGACAGGCTCAGCTGGCGTGTCCCGGAAGCGGAAGTGGTTCCCCGGGAGGTCGGGGATCGAGTGGTAAGGTGACGTTTCCCAGGCTGAGTGGCGGCGCTGGTGCTCGCTGTGTTGTGAGTCGCAGCGGCAAGGGGCAGACGGGGTGCGAGAGAGGAGCGTGGCCCCCGCGGGCCCGGCCTGCACCGCGGCCCCTCTGGGCCCACCGCCTCCCGCGGGACCGCTCTGCGCGTGTGCCTCCTGGTGAGTCCCGTGGGCGGCCGGGCGGGGGGTCCCGGGGACGGGCCCGTTCTCATCTACTTTCCTCCACTGCCCCGAGCGCAGGGTCGCTCTGCGCCACCTCTCTCCGGCGCAGCCCGGCTGTTGGCCTCTCACCGCGCGCTCGGCGGCAGGGCCCCGCCGGTGAGCTCCCGTCTGGCCGGGCCTGCCCTTGCCCCGCACTCTCCAGCTGGGGGAAGTCTCAAGCGGTTCGCTCACTCCGAGACTGAGGCGGGGTGTCGGCACCGGGGGAGGGGGCGCCGCCTGCCTGGCAGCCTGGGCAGATTCGAAACAAGATCTACCCCCTTCCAGGCACCAGCCTGCCCCTGATTCCGGCCCAGCCCCGTGGCTCTAGAGCCGCGCTCTCGTTCTTAAACGGTCCGGCCTCTGCTCTAAAGAGCTACCCAGATTGGGGCGGGTGGTGTCTGGTCTCTGCTTCTAGCAATCCGGACCCTCACCTGTTGTAACGGCAATTATGAAGCTTGGGTATAAACGTTCTTTTTTGAGTTGCTGGTGTTCCAGACTAAATGTGGCTTTGTTGTATTATGCGAAATAATTTCTAGTTGGCCACGGATTTGTTCGTAAGTAGTCATGTAGGGTTTTATGTTTGCCATTCTGCATTTTAAAATATTGACACATTTTCTTTCAACAATACCAAATATTTTTCATTAACCATACAACTTCGAATTGCATTATGTTAATTCTACAGGGAAAAAAAGCAGCAGAGGACTCCATAAATATCACCTGAAATAGATAAACATATCCTGTCTCAAAGTAGATAATTTGTATTCCATAGGCTAGAAAACAATATTTTAATCCTTGGGATAAATTTAATCAGCATTGGTCACTAGTAAATATCAATGTTTCTAGGAGTGCTTACTTAATCTCAGAACAACAGTCAACCATAACAACCCTATTCCCTGATTTGACTATGCTTGCTGACCCGAGAGTAGAAATTATTTTGGGCTTTCAAGCATGCAGGGTGGTTCTTATCTGAGGGTTTATAGCACTGGATTTGAAACTACTTTGTTTTGAAAGAGCCTGCATTTGTTATGCCTTGCAATGTGACTGGAAGATCATTTGCTCATTTAGACTTTGAGGAGAGTTCTACTGTTGGCGATTATAACAATTTAAATTTAATATGGTATGTTTTCAGAGAGAACTACAAATTAAATTTTGTGAGAATTTTTTTTACAGAATGTAAAACAAAAATATATTTTCATGATTTTTTTTTAAATTACGACCCCCCCCCCCCAAAAAAAAACCCCAAAACCCCAAAGAAACAAAGTGGGTGAGGTAATATCTTTTACTGGAACAACTTCTGTTGGTGAAAGAGAGAAGTCTTCAAGCTACCCAGAGCTCTTCAGGTCTGAGAAAAGTACTCGGGGTTTGTCTACACTTAAAGCTGCTATAGCGCTTCAGTGTAGACATTACCTACCCCAATGGGAGAGAGTCTCCCATCGGCATAAGTAATCCACTTCCCCGAGAGGCGGTAGCTAGGTCAATGGAAGAATTCTTCCCTTGACCTAGTGCTGTCTACACAGGGACTTAGGTTGGCTTAACCACACTGCTCAGGAGTGTGGATTTTTCAGCATGCATCTGACGAAGTGGGCATTCACCCACGAAAGCTTATGCTTCAATACATCTGTTAGTCTTAAAGGTGCCACAGGACTCTCTGTTGATTTTTCAGCAGTCGTTCATGCATATTCTAAGAGACCATTTGAGGTTAAGTGGCCTGTTAATACCCCTGTAGTCATAGGAAAATAAAGGGGGGTTAGTGGGTACAGATTGTTGTAATAAGCCATAAATCCAGTGTCTATTAAGACTTATGAATAAAAGCTCCCAGGTTCATTTTTTAAATGTGTTGTGTGCAGGTTTCCTTTGAAGATGAGGACTGAGAGGTCAGATATGGTGTGATGGTTTTGTGAAAAGTGTTTGCCCATGGGTGATTTTGTCTTCTATTATTTTTCTCTAGGAGTTCATTCACCCCTTTTTGCCTCTGACTGCCAAGGTGTTAACAGGCCACTTCACCGTAAGTGTTCCCTGAGAATATGTTAACTATGTATACCGAACAGTCTGTTCCACCTTGTGTTTAGCTGTGACACTATCTTTCTTAGACCTGAAGAAGAGCTCTGCGTAGCTTTAAAGCTTGTCTCTTTCACCAACAGAAGTTGACCCATCAGAGGATATTACCTCACCCATCTTGTTTCTGAGGTCTGTCTATGCTAGAGATCTATATCGGTTTAACTACGTTGCTCAGAGGTGTAAAAAATCCATACCCCATAGCAGTGTAGTTATATTGACCTAGCCCTTCGTGTAGACCGCGCTATGTCAGTGAGAGAGCTTCTCCCATAGACATGTCTACAGTAGCACTTTTGTCGGTAAAACTTTTGTCAGTCAGAGGTGTGAAACCCCCCCGACTGACATAAGTTTCACTGACAGAAGCGCCGGTGTGGATGACTGTCTGCAGGAGAGGCTCTCCCCCCGACATAGCTACTGCCGCTTCTTGGGGGTGATTTAATTATGCTGACGGAAGAGCTCTCTCCTTTCACCATAGAGCGGCTGCACGGGAGACCTTACAACGGCGCAGCTGCAGCAGTATAAGCTGTGCCACTGTAAGGTCTGTAGTGTAGACATAGCCATAGCTGTCACCTCTCAAGGTGAAGTAACTATGCCGACGGGAGAGCTCTTTCCCCTCAGCGTAGAGCATCTTTATTAAAGCGCTACAGCAGTGCAGCTGCGACAGTGCAGCGTTTTAAGTGTAGACTTACCCTTTAATATACTTGGACCAACTCGGCTACAACAGAAAACGCTGTTTAAATAAATGTTCTCCTGCAATGTTTGTGACATTAAAGGGACTATTAACAAAAGTAAAGCTGACTTCACTGATTTTCGTAGTACAAGCTGTGAGAAATGCAAAAAGGAAACATGATGAAAAGAGATCTGTATCTAACATTTTTTTCCATTCTTAATAATCCAACATGTTGGTAACATAGGCAAATAAATGTTTGTGTACAGTAATACTTGAGTCCCTTGATTTTAGTGTTCATGTGCCTAACTTTAAACTGTATAATCTTTTACAAATATTTAAAAAAAAAAAAAAAATCCCCATGAAGTTTTCCAGTATAAAAGAATGAATTGAGTAGTGTTTTTCTTTTTTACTAATACCAAGACTTGTATTCAAATAATTTCACAAAAGTAAATATTTGGATTCTCTACCACATGAGATGCTTCCCTTTGAAGAATAGGTGTCTACTTTATGATGATGAAGAAGGAATAAAGCAAGTTTATTAAAGTCTTCTTTCCCCATCTCATCTTTGTTAGTTATATCCAAATTTCTGTGAAATATTCATGGTTTCTTTGAGCCTCTGATTCCTG
Source organism: Terrapene triunguis (assembly GCF_002925995.2). NCBI lineage: Eukaryota > Metazoa > Chordata > Testudines > Emydidae > Terrapene > Terrapene triunguis. The sequence continues at coordinate 56,314,197 of NW_020664447.1, forward strand.
TAGCATTATTAGACTTCAGCAGTTCCCAGCCCTTCTGTTGAAATGTGCTCCCTATGTTAATGGCTGGTAACTCGTGGGAGAATGGCAGTTGGAACTAAAAATGCTGAAGCTGAAATGTAGAGTCTTTTGGCCTCCCCATCCCCAATTACTTATCTGTAGGCTTATTGTAATGGTGTTACAAGCTGAGCCACTTTATTTCTTTAGTTTTTGTTTCAAATTTCTGTAGCAAAAATAACACTTTGTCAGGAAACAATATGTAACATCTGCACTTGCAGATGTGCAGAATTCTGAAAGCTTATTTTAAATTCTATAAATATTTACTTAGGTGCTCTGTGGTCATGAGTAGTCCTATCAAACTTAACATATAAAATAAAGCACTTGTGTAAATGTCTGCAGGATTGGGGCTTTGATTGGTAATAACAGTAAGCTATTAAAATGTAACATTAAAAAGTAGATCTTTTCTATTTAAGCTGTGGATTTCACAGAAGTTGGACAAGGAAAATCAATGAAGTCTAGTCAAATTTGAGTTGTACCTCTACCTGGCAGAATCAAAATCAGAAGGTGTATTGAAAGATGAGGGTTTACTGGTCAAAACTGTGCTTTCTTATCTTTATGTAACATCATTCAACTTTCACATGGCTTTTGTCACAATATTTTTCCTACTTAGAGATTTCTTCTTGATAGGTTGTCAGATATATATTGTAAGTAAGGCAAGATTTACCATCTAATTCTGGTGTTTTCCTAGTGTCATTTGGCTCACTGAGGAAGATCTAGATTTGAACATGGGTCTCTTACTTGGTATATTTCTCTGGAACAATTTTTCACTTCAAAGTTTGAGTTTCTTCATATCCTCTTCTTCCTTGCCATAACTCAAATCTGGTTGTGACATCACAGCTAGTTGCTTGGAAATGCTCTAAAGAGAATTCTAGGACTTGAGATGAGAAATGAGCAGCAGTAACAAACTCCAAAATGACCTGTTTTTCATAAGTGTCCTCAGGAAATGAGAAATTCAGATTGGTATAGAGCAGCAAAACTCTCTAAATAGTCTTAGAACAAAGCTGATTATGAGACAGAGACTTTTCTTTCACTCTATATAAACATCAAGATGACATCATGGTAATGTACCTCACTTTTTTTGTGTGTCTTTGATTTTTAGGTAACCGAATATTTCCTAAAATTAATGTAGCATGTTTACCTTTTCTTAATGCTTTACAGTGTGTGAGATTTCTCTGAAGCCGCCAAGATGGTGTTAGCAGACCTTGGAAGAAAAATTACCTCAGCATTGCGCTCGCTGAGCAATGCTACAATTATCAATGAAGAGGTATGTAATATTTGTGTACATTATAGCTCTGTTATCACAGAGAAGGCAAAATATTACCATGATGGACTAGGCTGATGTTGCTTAAAAACTACTGGAATTTAGTCACCCCAAAGTCAGATTTAAATTTAATTTTAACTAAGTGTACAAGGCATGGGCAGGGGATCACACTGTCTTTTCCGAAGAGGAAATGGGCTGGGGAAGAAGGTAAGCAGCTGAAATCAAAGGAGTAAATGAGAGGAATAAAACGAACACATAACTTTGGGTGTGCCAACTGGTAGAAGGTACTGAGGCACATCAGTAAGGGAGTATAAATCTTTTGCATCAACTTCACTGGATATAATTAATCATTTATATGCTTAATAGTATATACATTATTAATTCTATGTTTTTAAGCTCATTTGGGTATCCTCTGTATGATTTTGGGTTATTTAGTAGTTACAGTGTATGTTTAACAAAACATAGTGAACAGGTCTCAGACTTTAAGATCAGAAGGGACCAAGGTCATCTAGTCTGACCTCCTGCACATTGCCCACCCACTCTTGAAATAGACCCCTAACCTCTCACTGAGTTACTGAAGTCCTCAAACCATGATTTAAAGACATCAAGTTACAGAGAATTCTCCATCACTAGTTTTAAACCTGCTTGTGACCCATGCTGCAGAGGAAGCTATAAAACCCCCAGGGTCTCTGCCAATTAGGCCTGGGGGAAAATTTGTTCCTGACACCAAGTATGGTGACCAATTAGATTCTGAGCATATGGGCAAGACCCACCAGACACATGCTTGGGAAAGAATTCTCTCTAGTAACTCAGAGCCTTCCTCATCTAGTGTCCTGTCTCCAGCTGTTGGGGATTTTTGCTGCTGGCTGTCACTGATGGGCCACATGCCATCGTAGGCAGTCCCATCATCCCATCCCCTCCATAAACTTAACAAGCTCAGTCTTGAAGCCAATTCAGTTTCCCCCCCACTCCCCTGCTTTCCTTGGAGGCTGTTCTAGAACTTCACTGCTCTGATGGTTAGAAACCTTTGCCTAATTTCAAGCCTAAACTTGTTGATGGCCAGTTTATATCCATTTGTTCTGTGTCCACATTGGCGCTTAACTTAAATAACTCATCTCCCTCCCTGGTATTTATCCCTATGATGTATTTATAGAGAGCAATCGTATCTACCCTTAGCCACCTTTTGCTTAGGCTAAACAAGTCAAGCTCTTTGAGTCTCCTTTCATAAGGTAGATTTTTCCATTCCTCTGATCAGCCTAGTAGCCCTTCTCTGCACCTGTTCCAGTTTGAATTCATCTTTCTTAAACCTGGGAGACCAGAATTGCACACAGTATTCCAGATGTGGTCTTACCAGTGCCTGGTATAATGGTACTAAAACTTTCCTGTCTCTGCTGGAAATACCTCACCTGATGCATCCTAGGACTGTGACTGCATTAGCCTTTTTCAATGTAAATTTTTGGAATAATTGGTTAAGCATGCATCCATTACATATTGACATAGAGTTTAAACTTTTTTCACCCAATAACAATCCAGTAGTTTTTGAATATAAGTGCAGGTTCTTTTAGCAAAAAAGAAGTTAAACAATTATTTCTTTAAAGGACTGAGTTACAGTGCTTGTGAAACTAGTAACATTGGCTATAGGCAGCCATAATGTAGCCAGGAGCTATGTAAACTTTACATTGGCAGAAACTCTGGATCTTATTCCTGACTGCGTGGTACCTGTTTCATTTCACTTTTAAGTCTGAGCATGTTGTTAGATCCCCAAAAAAGCCATAAGCCCATAATTGAGAGAGAGAGAGAGAAGGCGACACTGATTAAAAAACAATCCTGGCTTAGAGGGGAAGTGAAAGTTATCTAAAACAAATGGAAATAAGCGGAAGTTGATAGTAATGAATATGAATTAGAAGCTGACAATAGCAGAAAACTGACATAGGAAGCAAAAAGGACACAGACAGATATCTATGGCCAGCAGAATTAAGGACAATAAGGAGTTTAATTATATTAGGTACAAAAGGAATTCTAACAATGGTATTGGTTCATTACTGGATGAAAATGGTAGAATTGTCAATAATGCAGAAGAGGCAGAAATGTTCAATAAATAGTTCTGTTCTGAATTTGAGAAACAAGGTGATGTATTCATATTGTATTATGAAATACTTGTTGTTCAATCAGTAACTAAAGAGGATGTTAAACAGTAGCTAATAGAGATTTTTAATCAGCAGGTTTGGATAATTTACAGGAGAATTAAACAAACTGTTCAAAGAGCTCTCTGGACCATTAATTTTTTTTTTTTTTAAATGAGTCTTGGAACACTGGGGAAGTTCCAAAGGACTGGAAAAAAGCTAATGTTGTGTCAATACTTAAAAAAGGTAAAAGGGATGACAATGGTAATTATAGCCTTCTCAGCTTGACAGCAATCCAGTGGCCCTTTTTTTTTTTTTAATGGCTGATACAGGATTCAATTGATAAAGAATTAAAGTAGGGTAACTAATGCCAATCCACACAACATGGTTTTATGGAAAATAGATCTTGTCAAACTAATCATCTTTTGATGATAATAGTATTGATGTAATATGGTATTTGATTTGGTACTGTACCATGTTTTGATTAAGAAACTAGAATGATACATAATCAACATCGCACACATTAAGTGGATTAAAACCTGGCTAACGGGACTCAAAATGTAATTGTAAACAGGAAGTAGCTATTGAGCAGGTGTGTTTGTAGTGGCATTCACCACTGATCGTTTCTTGGTGCTATGCTATTTAACATTTTTATCAATGATCTGAAAAAAATAAAATAAAACCATCAGTGATAAAGTTTGCAGATGACCCGAAGATTGGAGGAGTGGTAAATAATGAAGAGGACAGGTCACTCAGAGAGAGAAATCTAGTTCTTGGTAAGCTGGGCACAAGAAACAATAAGTGTTTCAGTATGGCCAAATGTAAGGTCATACATCAAGGAACAAAGAATGTAGGCCATAGATACAGGATGGGGGAAACTTCAGAACTGGACACTGTATTCCAGGGACTGGACACAGTGACTCGGAAAAAGATTTTGTGTTATGGGGAATAAACAGCTGAACATGTGACCTCTGTGCAAAGCTGCAACCAGAAGAGCTAATGTGATTCTTACATGTGTAAAGAGGGGAGTACCAAGTTGGAGTAGAGGTTTTATTACCTCTGTACCTGGCACTGGTGCGACTGCTATTGTGAATATTGAATATCTGGTTCTGGTGTCTACGCTTAAGGATGTTGATAAATTGGAGAGGGTTCAGAGAAGAGCCATGAGAATGATGCAAAACATGCCTTAGTGACTGAGCTGCTTGAGTCTATCTGGCTTAACAAAGAGAAGGTTAAGGAGTGACTTGATCACAACCCATAAATATCTGCATGGGGAATAGAAATTTGGTAATAGAAGGCTCTTCAATCTAGCAGGTTTCTGTCTAGTTATAACACGATCTAGTGGCTGGAACATGAAGCTAGATAAATTCAGACTGGAAATAAGGCCTAACTAACAATTGGAACAATTTACCAAAGGTATGGTGGATTTACATCACTGTAAATCAAGATTGGATCTTTTTCTAAAATAGGGTCTGATTCAACCACAGCTATTGGACTTGAAGCAGGAATTCATCCAGAGAATTCTATGGCTGGTGTTTTGCAGGAAATCCAGTTAGATAATCACAATGATCCCTTCTTGCCAATTATCCTAAATTTTGTCATGTTTTTATAACAAATTATCAGATTTGATTGAGACCATAAACTTTTCGTCTTACCCCAAGCTTGTATCTATGTCTGAAGATGTATAACATCTCAGACAAAATTCTCAAACCTGGGTGCCTAAGTTAAGCAGTTAAATAAGTAACCTGTTTTTTTCAGAGGGGCGAGCATCCATATCTCCTGTTTTCTCCAGTGAGAACTAGAAGAGTTCAGTGTTTCAGAAAATCAGGCCACTGAGGGAGCTGTGTAGAGTATGGATTAGTGGTAACATTCTTAAATGCACTCAACTCTTAAAATTTAACCTTCATTCTGAACTCTAGCCACCCTGGTTTGAAAACACTGGCCTTAGTGTGTGAATCATGATGTACCTTCTCAATGAAATGTGCTTATTTTGCTTCTAGGGAATACTTTTATTTATGGATGTTACTGTGTTCTTGTTCACTTTTGTCTGTGACTGGATATAAACTGTTCTTGTCAATGTCATTTCATCTGTTATTTGTCATAACTATTTTGTGCACATTTATAATTACTTTTTACAGTATAATTCTTTCAATTAACTTGAGTTTACCTTTACATGTGGCTGCATTCTCTTGTTGTTATGAAATTATGATAAGGGGGAAGGAACATTCTTTTAATATAGTATAAACTGATCAACTGTGCTTTCCATAGCTGAACATTTTTTTTTTCATAGAACTACAGTAGAACCTCAATTACGAACACCTCAGGAATGGAGGTTGTTCGTAACTCTGAAATGTTCATAACTCTGAGCAAAACATTATAGTTGTTCTTTCAAAAGTTTACAACTGAACATTAACTTCATAGTAAAGTTTCAAAGCTTTATTGAGAAGAAAAATTCTGCTTGTAATCATCTTAATTTAAATGAAACAAGCACTGAAAGTTTTCTTACTTGAAAAAAAGATTTGTCAAACTTTCCCTTTATTTTTTTTTTTTTAGTAGTTTAACACAGCACTGTACCATATTTGCTTTTTTTTCTTTTGTGTGTCTGCTGGCGTTTGCATACTTCCAATGATTGCATATTTCCAATTCTAAATGAAGTGTGAGGTTGACCGGTCAGTTCGTAATTCTGATGTTCATAACTCTGGGGTTCTACTGTAGTACTTTTGTTTTATTCCTGTGTTTACACAATTGAATCAAATATTTTTAATTTATAAATCAGTGTGTGCCAGTAAGTCCCATCTAAAATCATCAACTTCCACTTTAAGGGCTATCATTCTGTCTATGGTTTACATCAGATTTATGGATTACGTTAAGTATTAATCATTTTGTGTTTACTGAACACTAAAACAAAAGTGCCATTGTTTTCATGATGCAGATATGAACAAACTTGATTTCCGCACAATTGTAAATTTTAAATGCGCTTTTTTTTTTTTTAATCCTCCCAAAGGTTTTAAATGCTATGTTAAAAGAAGTATGTACAGCACTACTGGAAGCTGATGTTAACATTAAATTAGTGAAGCAGCTGAGAGAAAATGTCAAGTAAGTCAAATAATCAAAATAAATTAAATTGACTAGTTCTATTATGTTTGTATGGAGGTTGCAGACGAGTGAGGTGTAGAGTAACTTACATATGATACCTTAAGGAACACACACATGTGATTTTCATTTAATTATTTCCCCCATCATTCCACTTCTCTTTCACTAGAGAAATTTAGTCTGAGCATTTAAATGTCAGTGTCAATCCAGTATTACGTAAGACATCTTTCCTCAAGTTAACTAGTTTATGATGATGCTCTTCTTTAGAGGAAAATAGCATATATAAAATCTCTGTTTTTATATCAAATATCCTATTTCATGAAGTTTCCATGAGAAGTAATGAGGTCAAATTAGACGTTTTAGTGTAGTGAAACTCCTTCAGAGTTTAACTAGTTGGCCGTACATCATACCTTTTTAATAGTAACCATACTGATGCCTCTTAAGGTTTGCCTGTTTCATTCTGTGTTTGATATAAACGGGTCTGTTTACATGTGACAGTACTGTTAAAATATGTCTAATTTTTAGTGTACTTTACTTGAGATTATGCTCTTTAAAATATTCAAGTATACCGGAAAGCTGGTAATCTACCCTAAACATGAGGATAATGTTTCTACTGTATGTCTCTTAATGTTTAAGAAAATATGGACAGTTCAAGACACTTAGAGAATGTAGGGCATTTTTCTCTGTTCATGTAAACTAAGACATACTTCTAATCCTCTTCTCAAGGCTTGCTTAAACTATACGAATGTTTCTTGTCTTGTTTTGATTTTATTTTAACAACTTTTAAAAACTTAGGTCTGCTATTGATCTTGAAGAGATGGCATCTGGTCTTAACAAGAGGAAAATGATTCAGCATGCTGTCTTTAAAGAACTTGTCAAGGTAAAACTGCATGAAATTTGCATATTTTTATTTTGGATTTTTATCTCTTTATGTAAGTAACCATCCAGTCCAAATAACAGTTCATGTATGAACATACTGTACAAACATCTGAGTTACAACATATGAGCTACTGTTACGTATTAAAATAGATTGGTAAACGTTGTTCCTGTTTGGATACATTGCATTTACCTGTGCCAGGACATTAAATCCAAAGATGTTTAACGCTTTTTAATGACAATCTACAACATAATTTTTTTGAATTGTGATTGAACAATGGAAAAAAACGGTCTTTGTAACTAGAGAGTAGAAAAATTGTTTCTGTATAAAATTCTTTCTGTTGAATTTTGAAAGAATGTAGGATTGGTAACTGAAGTCCTTTCAAACTCTAGTGCTCACACAAACTATTTCTGTCTGTAACTGGATCTTGAAAAATTTGTCCAACATCTACAAGGCTGAGAAATAAGCCTATTAGCAAGTGGAAAAGAGCTGTTCTGTAATGCCCCCAATCCAAGCCACACTGCAATTTAAAGGAATAAAGCGGTTGTGTATTGTTTTTATTCTTTAATAGACACATTGTAACATACTGTCAATTTAATAAAAATTTTAAAATATAATCAACTAAATCTCCCTTGCTTTCTTAGGGTAGGCCTACACTTAACTCTGCAGCTGCAGTGCTTTAGCACTTCAATGAAGGTGTTACTACGCCGACAGGAGGGCTTCTCACGGAGGTGGATTGTCGACTGGAGAAGCCCTCCTGTTGACATAATGCTTTCTATACAGGAGTCAGGTTGGCATAACTGCATCGCTTATGTGTGTGGATTTTTCACACCCATGAAACAATGTAGTTCTACCAATGTAAGTTTATAGTGTTGATCTGGCCTTAGACATTTTCTCCCTTCCTGGCTTCACTCCACTTCTTTCTTTTCCCCTCACTAGATCAATTTGTATCTTATTCTTGAGCTGACTTCAATGTTTCTTCCTGTTCTCTCCCCTATGTTTTCTGCTTCTTTTTTTTTTCCCCTCCATTTTTCTCAACTTTTCTAACTTATCCCATCATTCTTTCCTGCTTACTCCCCCAGCATTTTTTGTTCCCATTTGCACATATTCCTTTCCTCCATCCACTTGTACGTAGGACTTGATATCTTTACAAGACCCTTAATAGCCTAATGTTACTAGCCAAAGACCAAGTGAGAGGGATAGAGGTATTGTTTGTGAGGAACACCTACATCAGAAACCAACACACCCTTGCTTCTGGGAAAGAAAAGGGTGCCATGATTTCTCCCTTATTGTTGTGGTGTCCTGGGACGCTGCTTGAGGGGAATAGGGCTTCCATCTAGAAGACATCTGACAAATTTGAAGTACACCTCTACCTCGATATAACGCTGTCCTCAGGAACCAAAAAATCTTACCGTGTTATAGGTGAAACCACGTTATATTGAACTTGCTTTGATCCACCGGAGTGCACAGCCCCGCCTCCCCGGAGCACTGCTTTACCGCGTTATATCCGAATTCATGTTATATTGGGTCGCGTTATATTGAGGTAGAGGTGTATACAAATTCTCCCCAAGGCTGCAGGAGGGGTAAGGAGGGTTCTTCCTCTGAGTACCTTCCTCTCTCAACCTCTTTGCTGCTGCATATTGGGTATCTCTCTAGTAATCGTACCCCTTTTTGTCTCCATTTGTGAGTTGTTGCCCTCGTTTAATAACTTCAATGTCTATTTGCACAGTTACTCAGCTTTTCCCAGCCAGAAGCATCAAAGTGAAATTAGCCAGATTCCTTTCAGTTTCACACCTCCCTAGAGGGCTTTGAGTAGAGGCAGTGAAAATTGATGTTTGTACCTTATTTTCACTTTGCAGCACATTAGCAAAGCTGTGAACGTCTGCAGACTCAGGAAGATGGCACTGCATCAGTTAATTTTCTTCTCTTGCTTATAAGACAGGAACTGCAACCATAAGAGCTAGAAACATAACTTTTATTAAAAAGCTAAAATTCTGCACAAATTGGCTGTGGTTCTCTTGGTAAGCTTTCTACTTTCCATGGGCAGGTGGATTGTTCAAGCACTGACAGGTTTCTGCTATCAGCCCTGAATAGGGTGTTCCTTTTGTTTATAGGGTTATAAATTAGTCTTGTCTATCCTTTCTTAAATCCATAATAGACCAATTGATCAAGGTGAATTCTGATTTCTATCAGCCATCTCAGAGAGCGTGCTGATCACAATATGGCATTCATGTTGTTCTACCCCAGGGGTCGGCACACCTTTCAGAAGTGATGTGCCGAGTCTTCATTTATTCACTCTAATTTAAGGTTTCGTGTGCCGGTAATACATTTTAACGTTTTTAGAAGGTCTATATTATATAACTAAACTATTGTATGTAAAGTAAACAAGGTTTTCAAAATGTTTAAGAAGTGTCATTTTAAAATTAAATTAAAATGCTGATCTTACGCCACCAGCCTGCTCAGCTCGCTGCCAGCCTGGGGTTCTGTTCACCTAGGCCGGCGGAGGACTGATCAGGGCCTGCGGCCGGGACCCCAGACCTGGGGGGGGAGGGGGGTGTGTGTGTTTCAGGTGTCAGGGCAGAGGGCTGGGGGAGGGGGTTCAGGGCAGAAGGCTGGGGTGTGTGTGGGGTGGGGGGGTTCAGAGATCAGGGCTGGGGGAGTGCAAGGCAGAAGGTTGGGTGTGTGTTGGGGTGGGGGATTCAGGGCAGAGGGGTGGGGGGTGCAGGGCAGAAGGCTGGGGTGCTCAGCTTGTGGGGGTGTTCCCAGCCCCCTGCCCTGAGCGGCTCACAGCAGGGGGCTGGAAGGGATATGCCCTGTTCCACCCCCTTCCCCCAGACTCCGTCCCTACCACTCTCTCTGCGTCCTCTACGGAGCTGTGTGCACACTGCCGCTCTTCCCCCTCCCCCTCGCTAGGGCCATCAGCTGATTGGCGCAGGGACGGAGAGGAGGAGGGGCAGGAAAGCATCACACGGGGGGAAGAAGTGGGGGAGGGGGGGAAGCTTGGCTGCTGCAGAACCAAGCTTCTGCCTCCTGCCCCTGTAGGGGAGAGCGGTGGGCGGGGGGGCTGAGTGGGGCCAGGACCACGGCAGGGAGCTGTGTGCCACTCAAAATCGGCTCGCGTGCCATAGGTTGCCCACCCCTGTTCTAGCCAGTCCTTCAGTCACCCATTGGCCAGGCTGTCAGTGACACCAGACACCTAAAAATCAGAATTAAGTTTGTTTAAATATTTTTTTTTCAAATTAAGCAAAACAAACAAAACATTAAAATCTGAACTCAAGGAAATTTTGTGTGTATGTATTTAGGGACTAGCCAAATCTACCTTGAGTTAGACCTATGAAATGTGTAATTAATAGCAATGTTCAATGAGTTAGCCTTTTAAAAGACCAAGCTCAGACTCACAGTTGGGTATGTAAGTCAAGCCATCCTTCTGCACAGGGACTTGGGTGAAGATAGGAGCATTGTATGTGCTCTAACAATTCCACACTTCTGAGGTTTAACTTTCTATCATTTATTATGCTTTGTCTTATAGCTTGTAGATCCAGGAGTCAAAGCCTGGACACCAACTAAAGGAAAACAGAACATTATAATGTTTGTTGGGCTGCAGGGAAGTGGTAAAACCACAACATGTTCAAAGGTAAGTTATACTGAATCCTTTTACAACACTTAATAGAGAAAATAGTAAAAATTAAACTGTCTGAAACACAATTTTCTGTTAGATGTTATTGTTGGCTTGTATACTTTTATGGTTATTAATATAGCTTGCTGAATACAGTACAACCCTATTTATAGAAGATACAATCTCTGCAGGAAAACTTTTTTCTACACAATGCATAATTAAAAGAAATGATAACGAGAACATTCATTTATATTTGATGGGATTAAAGAGAGAAGAGAAACCTTGATAAATGAAAGTTGAAGCCAGCCACCAGCTGATGAGATCTGGGAAGAAATTCCTTTCCTCCGCTTCTCGTAGGTTATTCAATAATTGTTCACTGAGTGGTGGTGGTTGTACCTTTTTTTGAATCATTGGGATATTGGCCACTGTTGAAGATGGGGTACTAGACTAGATAGACCACTGGTCTGATCTGGTTAGGTAATTCATGTTCTGACAGTACTGCATAGTGGAAGTGTTTTCTTTCTCTCATTGAGTCACCCTAATGTTCTCTGACATTTTGCTTTGCACTGTTGCAGTTTAGTGTCAGTGTTACAGTAAGGGGCAAATTGTTCCAGCTCTTATTAAAGTGTTTATGGAGTGGAGGAGATATATTTTTCTGAAATGGATACATGAAAAATAATTGACTACTGTCACATCTGAATGTTAATGTGGTAGAATGGGATGAATGTGTCTAATGAAGGCTTTCATTTCACAAAGACAAGTATTTAAAGCAATGGGGCTCACTTCAAAAGCTGTTGTGTTATCAGTTGAAAGGTTCAGGACCAAGCAACCAGTCTGCAAGATCAAAAGTTGGCAAATACCACAGTGGTTGTTCAACTTTCCATTCTCCACATGTACTTCTACATCTTGCTTGGCCATCACTAGCTCAGGAAATTAAAATTACATGTCCCATTCCAAAACTGCCTAGTGTATAAGGCAAAGCCAATCTACCATGATCTAGATGCTAATGAATCACATGGTAGAAAAGTTTTGCTTTAAATGCTAAATAAAGGCAATAACCTCTGATAATGCCTTACATTTTTACTATTGCTAATGTATGACCGAAGGTCTCTGGTTGCAGGCAGTGTGGTCCAGGAAAAGTGTCTTGATTCTGTCTCGTTTAGAAAATATCAGTACAGGACTTCAGTGACTTATTTAGCTTTTTTATAAATCTAACGTTCTATTTTTAAGAAAAGGATTTTTCATCTCACAAATCACTAAAATGCTTGGTACTGTAATCACATTTTGTATTTCCTTTTAACAGTTAGCCTACTATTACCAGAGGAAAGGTTGGAAGACATGTTTGATATGTGCAGACACATACAGAGCAGGTATTATGAGTAACTTTAAATAGGTTTTGTTACATTTTTGCACACTTATACATTGCAGATGGTCTGCTGACAATATCTCTATTTTACAGGTGCTTTTGACCAGCTAAAACAGAATGCAACAAAAGCAAGAATTCCATTTTATGGGAGGTATGCACCTTTGGTTTTGGGAACAGTTCAACTCATTCTAATGTTACATATTTGGAATATATATATATATATATATATATATATATATATAGTGGATCAGTGAGCTGTCAAACAGATTTTAACAAGAACAGAACCGTTCTAAAAGAGTAGGTTATTGACACATTCAGGTCTTCAAGGAGACATGAATACATCCTTTTTGATCTTTAGAAATGTTAGAAAACACTTAATCTGTATCCCCAAATATAAACAGTGATAGGAGGCTCACAATAAGATGGCAATTCTGTAGAGCAAAAAAAGCGGATCACTCTTCTGAATCATGCTTTGAATGCATTCTCAGTGCTTTCCTATCTTGCTGCCGTGTGCACACTGATGGAAGAATATAGATTTAAACCTGCTCCAGCTCTATATTAGTAGAGCTGAGATAAGGCACAGTGTATAAATTTATGCTTTTCAATGCAAGAGATGCCAAAGGAAAGAGGTTAAATATAAAATCTTTAGACGCTGCATCATATAAACAACCAGTACTCTATAACTAAGAATGTCTATATCTAGAAATTTGGGATGGATTTGAAGTTATTTGATTGCATACGTATGAATTAATTAAAAGTTCATTTCCTAAAAATAGGTCCTTGAGATGGTGGTGCATGGAGACAGAAAGTTATTTCATGTAATTTAGATATGTCTTTACCTTTTGAATAGTTACACAGAAATGGATCCTGTGATTATTGCCTCAGAAGGTGTTGAGAAATTTAAGAATGAAAACTTTGAGATAATCATTGTTGATACAAGTGGGCGTCACAAACAGGAAGATTCTTTGTTTGAAGAAATGTTACAAGTTGCCAATGCTATAGTGAGTAACTACTGAAAGTGTAAAAATGGTTCTTGATTTGCTTTTGTTTTTATAGTCATTTTGAATACAACATATCACTATCCAAATGTGTGTTACATAGATGCTGTCTATTATAGAACATGTCAGGGCTTTAATTTACATCTCAGGAGTTTCTGAAATGTGGGGACAGTTCTGGACTAGTATAACAGCAAGGATAAATGAAGTCTGAAACTTATTAGCCTTCAATTGGTGAAAGTTCAGTAAAACTACTTAATTTTAAACTGTTCTTCTGCTCATTTATATAATTAGTCATTGAACTAAAGTTGTCTTGCCATATATCAAGGTTGACATTTTCACTTCAAACAATATATTTTTTTCCTTGGTGATCTTTGCATAAGCAGATTCAAAGAAAAAGGACTGATGTGTATTTACATCATTACAGAAATTTATAGCTAATGTGCTAGGGTTTCATCTGCCACTTCTTCGCATGTCTGGTTTATGTGAGATAGATCAGGTAATCATCGGTCATGCTGATGAACAAATGAATCTGGTGACTACACTCTCATGTGGATTAAGGAACAGTCTTTACAAAGTAACAAAACCGACAGCCTCGTCTTGGCCACCAGACTTGGGATCAAATGGAAGATATTCTTTGGCATCTTTTATTAGTAAGCCTGATACTTAATAGGAGAGTAGTAGGAGGACAGCATGGTCAAATATTGGCTTAACATTGCTTGGCGTAAACAATAATGTTTACAAATATTTTAATAGTCCATATTAAGTACAGGATTATAACTTGTGAAAAAATCCATCATTATAGCTAGTAGACTATCTTTGGAAGTAAGTATCCGTAGTTTTCTGGAATTTTCTTTGGGGAATGAAGTGAAAAAAATATATTTAAAGTTGCCGTTTTTCTTGCTCATTGTTCAGTCTTGATTCACTCTTTAAATACTTCTAGATTTGTACCATTTCTTTAAAAATTTCATTGTACTTAAGAGTCTACTACAGAACATAATACATAAATACAGAGTTAAGACCCAGAAATAACTCATGTTAATTTTTCCAGCAACCAGATAACATTGTTTACGTTATGGATGCCTCCATTGGTCAAGCTTGTGAAGCTCAAGCAAAGGCTTTCAAAGATAAAGTAGATGTAGCCTCTGTTATTGTGACAAAACTTGATGGCCATGCAAAAGGAGGTGGCGCTCTCAGTGCGTAAGTATTGTGCAGTAATGGGGTTTCAGCTGTATGTGATGTTTAAACTATCAGAAGAGTTGTTAAACAAAGTTCTCTTAAAGTTCTCTTGTTGTTTTTGTCACATGCAATTGGGTGTGCTGATTCTTAGCTCAGAGAGTAACACTGGCCTTGATGCAAACCACTTATGGCCTGATCCTGACTTCAGGGGGAGTTATGGGTGCTTGGCAGCTTTCAGGATCTGACTGTCACTTTTTATATTTTTGATATTACACATCTTTCTGTAAGCGCCAACTTGTTTTCTCAGGATAGTATCACTAGTCTCTCTGTACATGTGAGAGGGGTGTTAAGTTAATGGGAGTTTGTCTTAATACCCTTTAAAAAATTAGTAAATAAATGCCTTAGAGACATGGTTCAGGTGAAAAAATTGTTTCCCATTAAGAGTCTAAGATGACATACCAAAAAAAGATAAAATTGAAACTTCATATGTTGTGCGGCGATGCTGGATGAGACTCATATCAGTGGAATGCAAGTCAAATCTCTGATTGATAAAAGTCCAGAAAATGGTCAAAGGAACCCACTTATAAATTCCGCAGTTACATTTTCTTTGAGTCCATGCTTCTGTCGAAAGCCATGCAGCACATCATCCTGAAACTGAAGCCAGTCCTAAAGTTACTAGAACACATCAGAAATATGATATCTAAGCATCTTTATACAGGCAGACATGGCAAACACTCTAGAAATTAGGTTGGTTATAGAAACCATGGAGAATATTGGCAAAACAATCTGGTCTGTTTTGATGCCAGCTCTTTAAGTCAGTGTCTGACTGAACTGAAAAGTTAGGACTCTTAAACGCCTATAAATATTCTATTCTGTCAGTAAAAATACAGTTGGCAGAAGACTAAGCATACTAGCTAGAAATAGACACTGACGGTGAGAGCTGCACCTTGCAGGTCCTGGGCCATGCAAATAAAATGACCAGGTGCCCTCTTTTTCTTAACACTCCACCTCTACAGCTGCTGGGAATTCAGAGTGCAGGAATTTCTAGCAGAGTGTGGTCCCTGCTTTAGAGTTTTGCCTTTCACATTCCTTGCTAGTAGGTGTCTGACCACCTTGAAGCTCCCACCTTCCTCTAACTTCTGGAAGGGAGGAGCTTTATCTGTCTCCCCATTTGGAAGCCTCCTGGCTGCTTTAAGATGTGGAAGAAAAAGAGAAGTCTCCACTATTCTCCATTTTGTTGTCTGCTCCTCCATGAATAACTTCAGTACTTGCCTCTGTTGGCTTCCCAGCAGCAGGAAGAAATGGACAGGGTTAAGTTTTAGGTGCCCACAAGGTTCTGAATGTGAACAGTGAAACTGACCATCTTAATTTCCCATTAGTGGTGCTTGTTAAAGCTATCAGCAGTGTTACAGGCACTGAGTCTGTCTGAAAATTCAGAAACACATCTATTTAAAGTTTGTTCATATTTTGAAGGTTATATTTATAATCATAAGGAATAGAAACTTTTTTTTTTTTTTTTTTTTTTAATATTACAAGCCTAAAATGATGGCTTAAATCCCTGAGCTTATTAGGGAATGATTCCCAGTTGCTACTGGCAAGTGGCTGTTTCAAATTCTGTATGCTGAATCCTTTTGCACTGGTAGTTTGAGGAGCTACTGGGATAGTGCAGGCAAGTAAAATCTGACTAGTGTCATTACATTCATTTATTTTAATATAAGGGAGCAGAATTTGGGCCATACTGACTTTGTTTAAAGACACAATCTTATTACTTATACTTCATTGCAGAGTTGCTGCCACAAAAAGTCCTATTATTTTTATTGGTACTGGAGAGCACATAGATGACTTTGAGCCATTCAAAACACAGCCTTTCATCAGCAAACTCCTTGGTATGTACTATTTATAACTACAGACTACACAAATGTTCTCAAAAATGTCACTGTCACAGAAAAAAATTGGAGCATAATTTTCCTCACAAATTTTGAAGGAGGCTTTCTGTTTTCCAGGCATGGGTGATATTGAAGGATTGATAGATAAAGTAAACGAATTAAAGTTGGATGATAACGAGGCACTCATAGAGAAGCTGAAACATGGTAAGCAAATCCTCCCCCAAAACATTTATTTAACAGAGCTAACCTTTTATTTGAAGTAACAAAACCTCTTCTTTTTTTCTTGTCATGGTAAACGAAGTAATTAAAGAGAAATATAAATTTAAATCATACAGGTAAAAAAAATCCAGACTTCTCAAGAAGAGTTGAAATGTGAAAGTAAATGGATTGCTCCTCTGACATAGCATTATTTGCATGCTTTCTCAACCCCATTGCAACTTACCTAAGGTTCTTAAATGTGTTATGCAAAGTGAGATACAGCCAAATAATAGAAGAATATGCAGAAGCAGTATCTTTGCATCTAACACGATTTGGCTCTATGTCCGTTCTCTTCATAAAGTGTAATCAGAGATGGGTGGACAGGATCAGTCTACATAAAAATGTAATTGTGTGATCATCTTCACTAACCTTCCATTTCTGTTGTACTTCAGGTCAGTTTACATTGAGAGATATGTATGAACAATTCCAAAACATCATGAAAATGGGACCCTTCAGTCAGATCTTGGTTAGTTATCCTGAAAATTTTCTGTCCAAACTTCACTCTTTTCAATTTTTGTAGAAAGTGCTGGAGAACTTTTGTGAATTTTAAGGAATTCTTCCCATGGAATAACTGTCTGTCTGATAGCTGTCTGAAATGCTACCACATAATTTTAATGGCTTCTGGTAAACATGAATAACTTGCCTATTTCTGCGTTTGAACATGTTCAAATTTGCTGAATAAAATATTTTAAAATATATAGAGCTAGCTATTTCTCAGGTCACTCAGACAGCCAGTAGTACACCTCTACCTCGATATAACGCTGTCCTCGGGAGCCAAAAAATCGTACTGTGTTATAGGTGAAACCGCGTTATATTGAACTTGCTTTGATCCACTGGAGTGCGCAGCCCCGCCACTCCGGAGCACTGCTTTACCGCGTTATATCCGAATTCATGTTATATCGGGTCGCATTATATCAAGGTAGCGGTGTATCTTGTAATTTGCAAAACTGACACAATTAACTCCTTTAACTGTACTATCTTATAGGGTATGATCCCTGGTTTTGGAACAGATTTTATGAGTAAAGGCAACGAACAAGAATCAATGGCAAGGCTAAAGAAATTGATGACTATAATGGACAGTATGAATGATCAAGGTAAAACAAGTTCCAGTAATAGAAAGTTAAGAACAGTTACTTAAATTATTCATAGCTGTGTTCATTATTTTATTGGAACAAGTCAGGGAAACAAGTGTTGGGGAGGGTGGAAAGAAACAGGAGAGTACTAATTTATCATGTTGTTCGTATAAATATCCATACATAACTGAAACATTTGGAAACAATCCAATGAAACAATTGGAAAACTCGCACCAGGATTGAGGTGCACATCACGTATAGGCTTTCAAAAATAAGACTGAGTAGAGGATCCAGATACTGCTTGATCCAAAGTAAATTATTTGGAAGGGATATTTTATTTTATTTTATTTCATTAGCTAGAGGAGATTTCTAAGCATACTTTTGGAGCCGGAGTAGACACAGTCCATATGCTCATTATCTCTATAATGACTGACAGTCACTTCCTTAAAGTCATTGTCAGGGTAGAATTGCCTGCAAAAATGTGTGAGGTTGCATATTTATTGTCTAATATCCATATAAAACTTTATCAGTTTGCAAGTAAAAGGATTGTTTTCCAACTGTCAGACCCACCAGCTCACCCTGGTCTCTGGCACTCAAATTGGTTTGTTTTTATCTTGCACATCAACATTAGTCATAGAAGCTTTGCTGGCAGATTATGCCCTCAGTTATACCTGTGAAAAGCCCAGTAATCTTCAGTGGGGTTGCACACATGTAGTTAGGGGCACAATTTGTTATGCAGAACATCTGTTGCTAATGGTGATGCACAAGAATAAAGAAATCTAGCTTGAGTGGCTGCTAGTTGGAAAAATTATAGAAATCATTGAGATACAATGTATATGGAAGTCCACTGTCACTTACAGTCACTTTTCAGGGTAGAACCACACTTTTTAAAAATTAAAACAAACAATTCTCAACTACTGAGTTCTCATTAAAACCTGTATTGCATCCAGATTATGTGAACTTATTAACATTAAGTTAAGGTATAGATATTTTGCATTGTCTTTAATTGCAGAACTAGATAGTACGGATGGTGCGAAGGTTTTCAGTAAACAACCAGGAAGAATCCAAAGAGTAGCAAGAGGTTCGGGTGTTTCTACCAGAGATGTTCAGGAGCTTTTGACACAGTACACAAAGTTTGCACAGATGGTGAAAAAGATGGGAGGCATCAAGGGACTTTTCAAAGGTAAGTAAAACATCCATCTCACTCAGCTGTAGGAAGGGCATTGTGATGGTGGTCACAAGTGGGAATAGGGCCAAAGATGAGGGAGTTTAACAATGTAGTTTGAGGTCTGAGGGAGGAAAGGGAATAAGTGTGGCTACAGAATGAAAGTGGGCTATAGCACCCTCTATTGCTCTATGGACAATGGAGTTATATAATGAGCCTAGAGCTGAAATCGGTATTTCTGATTTTGAAGTTAGTTAATAAAGGCAAAGTATTGGTAGTGTTCGTTCAATGAAAGTGGACAAGATTGAGAAATCTGATTAATGGGGTTTCCCTTCGGTCCCCAAATAATAAGGAAAAAAATCTTGATTTTTTTTTTCCCTATAATCTTTTATTGGTCAGAAACATCATTTACCCAACAGTTCTCAAGTCCTGTTTATAAGCTAATTTTTGCTCTACATGGTAAAGTCAACCCAGCTGTGACTGCTGCATGTAGATTCAATTTAAGGGGAAATTACTTCTTAGAGGAGTGCACCAGGAATTGCCATTTTCTGCTAACCCCTGGAAAATACTTTGAATAGCTTTATGTACATCAAAAAAGTGTGGAGTTCATGAACTGTTTCAGACTGGTAGTAAAGATTTTCTGTTGAGGAGGAGAACTTTCTCCACTACAAATATACAGACTGCTGATTTCACCCCCCCCCCCCCCACATGCACTGCCAAACACGCATAGATCATCAACCACTTAGCAAGTGGCAGCGTCACTTTTGATCATTGTTAAGCTGGTTTGAATCCAGCAACTAGAAGGGGGAAGCTTTTACATTATCAGTCTTTGGAGTAATGCATATTTCTTGTCACTTGTATTTAAGGAGGTGACATGTCAAAGAATGTAAATCCATCTCAAATGGCAAAACTGAACCAACAGATGGCAAAGATGATGGATCCGAGAGTTCTTCATCACATGGGTAAGTGTTACATTTTTACAGTATAAACTAGGCAATTTGCAAGGAATTATGGGGGAGCATTTGACAGAGCATATTTCAGTGTTACGGATATGTTTTTATGTTAAGATTTTTAACATTCTTTTAATTACAACCTGGAAACACAACTTGAGCTCATGGAATACTTTGCAGGTATCTTTCCCTATTTCAGACTCCTCTTGGGGTGCTTCGGCACTGTGGGAAGGAACAATTAGGTGAGAGAGGTGATAAGTAAAAAGGTTCACACAACTGCCAGAAAACTCCTCTATCTGATACTGCTGGGCTGAACCACAGTGGGCAGCAGCTCCCAGTCCCAACCTTACATAATTTGTCCTGAGAGTTCCAGTACGGTCTTATGACTGGGTTATTCATTGACAAAAGCTTGTACCAATAGTTAGATGGATTAGTACTGGTTTCCAGGCATAGAAACAGGTTCCTTCTCTCTCTCTCTCCTTTAAAACCCACTTTAAATCTAGCCTTCAGTTGCTGATTTCCTCTAACCATCTACTCCCACTCACATACTACTTTGATCCAAACTAGACAATGCCTGTTGTGTTTGTAAAGCACATTTGAACACCTATGGTGCTGTGCATTAGTGGTGAAGTATGAGGTTTCTTAACCAAAAAGGGTTACTACTAATTGAATTGCCAGGCTACTTACCTACCCAGTTCTCATTGATCTCTCTTCTCTAGGTGGCATGGCAGGATTGCAGTCAATGATGAGACAGTTTCAACAAGGTGCTGCTGGAAACATGAAAGGCATGATGGGATTCAATAATATGTAAAGAAGCCTTAATAAAAACTGACTTGGCTGAGGACATTTGCTGCGACTTCGGTAAAAGGATTTGATTTCTTCCTTTTTACAGTGAGAGAGAAGTGTGTTTGATGGGAGTGGAGGAAGTGACCTTTTGAAACTTCTATTTGGGCTTCTCAAGAAGATTCTAAATTGATTTCTGGAAAACAGTTATATTTTTGCTTAGTTCCTTCCCATCAAAAGAAGTTCTTAAGTTTAATAAAAATCATGATGTAAAATTTTAATACGTAGAGACACTTTTTAATTGTTTGCATTAAATGGCAGCCATTATATTTGTAAACAATCCAGATATTTGGTTAATAGTAACATAAAATGTCCCAAGAAATATGTTGTAAAATAAACTTAAATGGTTGTAAATGAAGGATGTGCTTATTTCTTTGATTTTAAAACTGTCACTAGGAATGCACCTTTTTATTGGTGTAGTGTAGCTCAGTGGTCTCCAAACTTTTTTGATCGCGCACCCCTATCAGTAAAAAAAAATTTTGAGCAATCCCCCCCCCCCCCCCGCCCTACCAATTTTGCCAACGTGCCCCCCACCAAAAAAAAAACCCCCCCCCCCCCCCCCCGACGAAGGGCAAAAAAAAAAGTGCTCCTCCTGCCGCACGCCCCCAAGGATCCTCTTGCGCACCCCCTGGGGTGCGTGCACCCCACTTGGGAGACCACTGGTGCAGCTGGCCACTGCCCACTGATAGCAGTACTTAAATAACAATTACTAGAGAGGTGACGAGAGGAAATATATGCCTTTGATATCCTTGAATGTGAGCTGTTGAGTTGCCTGCAGACCAAAATCAGGGTAGATAGGGCTGCTCGTTAGTGTGCATCTACCCCCTTTGCTGCGCATTCTCAGAGACTGGTTTTGGGGGGGAACTGCTGCTCCTTGCCATGGACATCCTGTGCAGAATCTCACAAGATTGCTTCTTATTGCTTCTCCTGTTTAGTGTGTGTGTATAGGAGTCTGAGAGGGTAATTGAGGAGACCTGGGTTTCAAGTATCTTCAGTACACTCATGACATCAGCTTTGTCTTAATCTCACCAGACTGCTAATTAAGCAGTGTATTTTGCTGTGAGCATAATACACTGGTGCTCTATAATCTGCACTAAATGGAATTTAAAATATTCATATTGACTATAAAACTCTAAATGGCCATGGACTGATGAATTCAGAGACCACCTTTCTCCCTGTACAGTAGAACCCCATTTATCTGACCCTTCATTATGTGGCTCTATGTATTAACCGAACAACCTGCGCGCACAGGTCCAGAAGCAGGTGGTCTTTCCTGTGGCCGCTAGATGGTGCTGCAGCCTTGCATTTTCCCATTCTCCAGCTTATCTGAATTTTTGATTATCCAATCTGGCTCCCATCCCAATTAGATTGGATAAATGATGTTCTGAGTGAGCAGGGGTGCTTAAACTAGAACTCCCTTTTGTATAAAAGAGAAGGCATTAGCTGGCAATTGTGTGAGGATCTTTGATTTTGGAACTTAATCCCCAGCCCTGGTCTGAAATAGGCAGAATCTACTGACCTTCAGGCATACTTCAAAGTTCTGGAGTCATGGAAGAATTATTGAGGGGGTGGGTGAGGGGCAAGGACAGATTTTTCAATATCTATTTTCTGTCTATCAATTGTTGACTGGGGAGGGGGTGTTTGTATTAATTTCAGTGGAATATATGAGCCCAAAGAGTCAAAGGTGTTAATGTCACTGCCCAACATTAAATAGTGTTAAACCAGGTTTGGGGTTTGGTATACTGAAACATCAGCCTGCTTAGTACCATTGTAAATACCTTTATTAAAAAAATCTTTTAAAACTTTAATGAAAGTTTCTGATTTACAGGCAAAAACATGAGGCATCGAGTACAGCATTAGGAGGCCAGTGAGGATTTGTTTACATTGTACAACTGTATTGTCTTTTTTCCTGAGGTAACAAGTGTCATTTCTCTCAAGTGTGAAATCTGTAGTAAAACATACCTTAACCTGTTTTTTCTTTCCTCTTATTACCCTGTTTACACTGCAGGTAAGTCAGTGGAAAACCACGTTGTGCTGAAACCAGGTCTCTGATATGGCTGTATTTATAATATAGACAGGGCCTTGCAGCGAAAAGACAAAATGTTGACATTGCGCTGCGCAAGAGATTAATCAAGACTTCCTGCCACGGTTTGTAGGAAAGAATAGTATGTGAGGAAGCTGTCAATCTTATCAGCGTGTGGGGAAGTGTTAGCTATACAGCAATAATATTCATCTTTGTATGGTTTTATCTTTGGCTGAAGTGTGACAGGCTGTTACATCCTGCTTTGAATGCTTGCTGCTTGTAATAATCGTGGCTTTACACACTCCATCCCTCTTCAAGTGTAGTCTGAAGTATTCAGTCTAAACAGAATAGTAGTAATCACCTAAATACTGTGCAAGTGTAACTTGGAATGCATACAAACATAATTCTACTGCCCAGTCAATTTTCCACATCTTGTGGAGTACATAGTGTAGGAGGTGATATCAAAATTAGTTACAGTATGGGAGAATCAAATTCATAGTGGCCTTATATTATTTGTTCTTGCACATGAGACCAGCTACAGCCCTTCTCACCCTTTCCCATTTTAAGTGGTTTTTGTGCTCCCATTTAACACTTGGCATTTCTCTATCTGAACCCAGTAATGCTTTTTCTTCTACAAGCTTTAACTTTTTAGCATATGTTCACATCTTCAGCTTGCATTGCTTCTATTGGTAGTAGGATCCTTTTTGTGCGAAGAGGTTTCTCTTACTATCTCTCAGATCCTGGTCCTTTCCTGACATCTGTCTTGTCAAGTTGGCTTCTGACCTAGCTACCCTTCTGTTTTATAGCACCCACCTTCTTTATCTCTTAGTATGGAAATGGAGATAGGGTCCTATGTTGTATGTGGATGCCCTAAGGTGGTTGTGACTGTAATTTGGACAGGCCCTTTATACAAAAAGAACAAAACCCTTTATTTCCTTTTTTTTTTTTTTTAAAAGGACCCGGATGAACACTTGTGGATGCGGTTAATAACATCAATTCTTTTTAAAGTTAGGGTGATATATCATAGCAAAGATCTGTTTAGGGACTGGTCAGCCAATTGTCTCTTGAAAAGAGTAAAGATACTTTGGGTGGGCTCTGATACATACCCCCAAATGCAACATGTTCAACATACACCTAGATGCTAAGAGCTTTGAGTGGATGATTGAAGGTTTGGGCAAAAACACATGGCAAGCCTACAGTGTAGACAAATACAAATAAAACTGATGCTGAGGCATGTTGTTGACCCAGTTCACTGTGCAAGGTAAAACGACAATATGGCTTGGTTTTATACTCCTGGGGGAATTCTGCATCAAAAAAATTAAAAATGCTGCACACAATATTTTAAAATTCTGCAAAATTACTGATATTTTATTTTTCAAAATAACAATATAATCACACCAGTTTCAATTATTTTGGTAATTAATTTCAAAATCCATGTCCGCATGTATTTCTGTAACAATACAGACAACTCTAAAAGATTCAAGAAATGTGTGTTTACAGATTCATACTAGGCATATTAATACAGAACTGAGTAATAATTCATTTTAAACTACGGAACAGAACCATATTTCCCACCCCCCTCAGAAGCAGTGTAAAGGCTTGGGCTGAGGGAAGTAATTGCTGGGAAGGAGCCTGGGTGTGAACTTGAAGGGTTTGGTATGGGTGGGAAAAGTATGGAACAGGTTTTTGGGGGTGCAGGGAGTGATCGTAAGGGAGTTAGGGAGCTTCACCCATGCAGACCCCTAGCCTCTCCCATTCAGTTAAGGTGCATCTGCTCCTGTCCCCATGTGTCCCTGTACCCACTGTCCACATGTCCCTTCACCCCCACTCAGACACCCTCTCCCCCTGTAGCTATGCACCCATCCCCCTCTGCCCATGTGTCCCTGCGCTCCATCAGTCAGCCCTCTCCCCCTGTCCTCCTGTGTCTATGCCCCCCCTCACCCTCTGCCCATGTGGCCTTGCACCTCCCTCCCCCCTGTGCTTCCACTACCATTCAGACCCTGCCCCAGTCTATCCTCCCCCACTAGCCCTTATGAGCCCTTGTCTGACACCCCCCCCACCCCCAGCAGCCCCACGCTGTCTGTCTCCCCATATTCCCTGTCTCCTGACCTGGCCTGACAGGTGCTAGGAAGAAAGCATTGCAGGCTCTTTTTCTTCCCTATCCTAGTTAGGACTGGCCAGGAGTGGCTGCTGTGTTCTTGCACCACAGTGCCCTCTGGTGGGCAAAAGGCAGAACTGCAGCAACTTTTCAGCAGAAGCTATTTTCTGCAAAAAAAAAAAAAAAAAAAAAAAAAAAATTAAAAATATGCATAGCACATGAAATATATGTTGTGGTGCAGAATTCCCCCAGGAGTATTTTTATTTATAACTTTGAGCTACAGTAATGATCTTGGCATTGTCAGCATGGTTCATATTCAATACATCAGATATGTAGTATCTTAGTAAACTTGACATGCAGTTCCTCAATTGAAAACACTACATTTTTGCCTTTTTATGTAATCCCTATGAGAGATCTTGTACAACTGTTCCTTTGTCTTTAATTTTTTTTAAACTACCTGTATCAAAACTATGGACACTTTTGTGTTACCATTTTACATGTGAGCAGTCCTGCAGTTGCAAGGGTGCTGTTTTCAAATAACTGTAAAGGAATTGAACAGGTTACTTGAACTACCTACTTTGGTTCATTATAAACAATGATCAAAATCAATGTAATCTATAAAAAGGGTTGAAAAGGTAACATGTTTTCTGTTTTAGCAATGGAAGAAGATTCATATAACCATCTTCTCAACCAGAACTTTATATACGAGAGTTTAGATTTAGAGTTGAATGCCCTTAATGAAAATTAAACTTACAAAGAAGGGGTATATTGAACAGGAACAGTGAAGCACTGTACTTCTGTACAGGCCAATCCACAGAGACAAATGGTTCTTTATTTCTATTTTCAACTCAGACCACAATTGTGGCTTTCTTACAATTTTATGGTTATCTCAAATCTCAGTTATTGCCACTAGACAGTGACAGTCAGGTCAAGACACTGGTGAAATCTTCCTACAGCAGCTCCTGCAGCAGCATGTGCAATAGGCATTTCCTAACCTACTGGGTATGTGAACCGGTCTTAAAATAGACATACACATCACTGTGCACAAATTGCTAGTTCAGTAGTGAAATGTAGGTGACCTCTTGTCTTTTTATTTTTAATATAAGCTTTTGTTTTGGAATTAGAGTTTGTAATAATGGCATCAAAACATGAGCTGAAAAGTGATAAGTAGGTAGGCTATGAAAAGATACCTCTTCCTTCTGGCAGTATTAGTTTACCATTATAAAGAAGTGCTAAAACTGTTGGGAGCTTGTTATAGGGGGAGGGAGAGGAAGTTATCTAGTGCTGGTTTAAATTAATGGAGATATCCCATCTCCTAGAACTGGAAGGGACCTTGAAAGGTCATCGAGTCCAGCCCCCTGCCTTCACTAGCAGGACCAAGTACTGATTTGCCCCAGATCCCTAAGTGGCCCCCTCAAGGATTGAACTCACAACCCTGGGTTTAGCAGGCCAATGCTCAAACCACTGAGCTGTCCCTCCCCCCCAGTTCATAAACATGACCTGCAAATGAGAATACACTGAGTCTGACTTGTGTTGATTTCTCTATGATAAAGCAATTTAAAACTGGATCCTGTGAAATAACGGATCTGGAAAAGGGAGATGTGTAGGAGATAATGCTACAGTGCTGCCTCGACAGCCAAATTAAGTTGCTGGCTCCACTATCTGCAGTTCCTCCATGCACCCTCTTGGTGGGACCATGGTCCAGAGCCATATTCTTGTGAAACTTAGTTACACCAGACAAGGGGAAGCTTGGTAAAAATGCTGCATCTATAGAAGTCAGTAGCAGCAACTCCTACACCCTTTCCCCAGGCAGGGCCTATTGTGCCCCTTCCTGCACCCTCTCTCCTCCCCTTCTTCCTCCCTCAGCACTCTGCCCTATTCTGCAGAAGGAGCATTTCTATTCTTTCTAATTTATAAAGGAGGCCTGACATTTTAAAGAAGCAAAAAGACCTAAACCAATGTTTTGGTTTTGCAATTCACCTATTCATGGAGATTAGTAGTTTTTTCAAATGCACTAGTTACAATAGAGAGAACTAGAGAACAAGGCAGCAGCACATTACCTACTCACCAACTTAATGTACAAAGCTGGTTTACCTCTTTATACTCGGCTATTGCTATAAGCATCTTGTCTTATTTTCATAGATTAGAGCAGTGGTTCTCAAACTGTGGGTTGGGACCCCATTTTAATGGGGTCGCCAGGGCTGGCTGAGACTTGCTGAAGCCCAACCCCCACTGTCTGGAGCTGAAGCCCAAGGGCAATGAAGTTTGAGAACCCCTAGATTAGAGATTTTTTTTATCTTTTCACAAAATCAATTACAAAGCCTCTTGTCACTGATGTGGTTAGTTAAAATACATAACTTTATATTTCTACTGAATTCAAACAGATGGCCAGGACAGCTGAGAGTTTGCAAATAATAGACACCCTGAGAAAATTTGAGTCAGTAATGCCTAATAACCTAAAAGTAGGCACCTCCCAAAAATAAACACTTGGAGATAAATCATCTAGAATTTCAAGAGTGTGTCCTCAAGATTCTGGCTAGGGGCAGGCAGCTGGAGGTCATCAAGAATTTTATTTTAAAAGTGTAACTTTTGCAGCCTTTTATTTCTTGCCAACTCTAGTGCCTCAGTTAATATGACTAGGTACATGTTTTGTACATTTGTCTTATTTTTTTTATTAGAGAAGCGAAAGTCCATTGAAGGACTTAGATCGATGGGTTTCACAAATCCAGTTCTTCAAGTGCTGGTCCCTATGTGTATTCTATGGTGGGTATCCATGTGCTCCAGGCACCCTAGACTGGAGAACTCTTGCAAGCAGTGTCCATTGATCTGCGCCTGTGTCTTTACTCTCCCCGTGCTCTGCTCCGAGCATATAAGGGGCAAAGCAGACCAATTACTTCTCCAGTTCCTCCTTACCACCGCATGGCCTGTGTTGGAATCTCCAGTGGCTGGAGCTTCTCCTTTCTTTTCAGCTTAATCCTTGTCTTCAAACCTGTAAATATTTCAAAGTTTTATATAGTTTTAGATCATTAGTGTAGATAGTGTTAATAGTCTGATTAGGATAACTAGTGAATAGTTAGAATCTCTAATCTGGGGGAAACTTCCCACCTCCCTGGTACAGGAATTAGCTTATACCCAGAATTTCAGGCTTTGAAAACTCTCTGGCCCGTTACCACTCTTTCTTAGTCAGCAATGACCACCAGCACTGCCTTTACTGTCTCAGAGAAATGCATATCTCCACCCAGTGCCGTATCTGTTGCCTTTTCCCCAGCCAGACCTGACAGGCACAAGAACTCCAGCTTAAAAAGTACCATCTGGAGAAAGCTATGAGGCTTCAGTCAGACTCAGGCTGGGAGGACCTCCCTGTACATTGGCCAGAGTCATTGAGGAACACACCTCCTAACAGAAGGTGTAATGCAGAAGCGGGAAAGGGCAAAGCCAGAGACTGTTCTTTGGGGTTTACCCATTAGAGTGAGGGATACTTTCATATGCACAAGAGCAGATTCCCCTTTAAGTCCACTTTGAAGCGGATAAATTCCTCCCTGAGCCTGTCCAAGTTGGGTGAGTCTTTGCACCCAAGTTCCAAGGACTTCAGATGTCCTAAGCCTCAGGAGTAGGATAAGAAGGCACAAAGGATCAAGGCTCTCCTGATACTGGACTTTGCATGGGCAGTAATGCCGCCTGTGGTACCATCCAGGTCAAGGGTCCAAGAACCACCAATAATGAGAGAGAGCACTAGATGGGAGACTCATATATTGATAGTATTGCAATGACTCCAAATGGATCTGCCAATCAAGAGTCTTCCCACATCAACTCTGATGGGAGAGGCAGACAAGACCCTGTGTGCCCCAGCGTGTGTAAATATATACACCACGCTGGAGGACATCTTTGTTCTCTCAGATCTGCAATCTCCCCTGTTGCTGGGACCGATCCTTACCAGGGAGATTTTGTCCCCATCAGGAGACACGGAATATGGGAAAATAAGTCTAGCCCCCATCCTGTCTACTAGCCATGACTTTTCTTCAACGGAACTGACAGCACCACCAATTGAGCTGGATCTCACCGGCTTGTCATTGGGGAAAGCAGCTGTACTGGAGGAACCACCATCACCTCCACCAAGGGAGTTTAGTCCAGACAAGAGATTGAGAGCTTCCTGGAACCAGCGTCATCCACCCAAACCAGGAGATGCAGGATCTGTGCAATCTAATAGAGCGTCATATCACCCCTCCAAGACAGCAATCAATACTTCCTCCTGAAGTCATAGAGGAAAAGGGGAATGAGCCAGTTCCACTGGTACCAATGGATCTCTCCTCATCTCCAGATGAGGTGGCTGCTCCGCTTCACCATGTCCTTTGGATGACCACAGAATTCCAGAAGCTGCTACAGAGGGAGATGGAAGAGCTCCAAATCTCCTTCTGGAGGTCCAGGACACACAGCATAAGCTCTTGGACATCCTTCAACCCATGAGATCCAGCAAGATAGCACTTCCAGTGAATGAAGACATACTGAAACCAGTAAGGGCTTCCTGGCATACACTGGCAACATGAGCCCCTATCCCCAAGAGGGCTGACAAGTGTTACTTTGTCTCAGCAAAGGGAGTAGAGTTTTTATTTACCCACCCTACACCAAACTCCCTGGTTGTTCAGGCTACCACTGTCATGTACTTCTGTACCAGATATGGACTGGTCATAGAGCTTCCTCACACACAGCAGATGTGTTCACCTAGTGGATGAACAGTATAATACAGTTCAGCATTCCATTACAGCCACAGAAAAATACAGGCAGCAACACCCAAGAACCATCCCCATTGATAAAAAGGCCAAACGTCTGGACCTTCTGGGGAGGAAGGTATTTACATCTATAAGCCTCCAGTTTAGAATAGCAGACTATCAAACGCTGTTGGCTAAATATGATTTTCTAAATTATTCAAAGCTCCTAGATTTGAAAGACAAATTACCACAGCAGGACAGGGCTCAGTTTCAGGGCCTTATTGATGAAGGCAAGCTGGTGGCCAGAACTTCATTACAGGCAGTGTTCAATGCAGCCGATACAGCATCAAGATCAATGGCAACTGCCATTGTGATGGGCTGGGAATCATGGCTATACTCTTCCCAGTTTCCCAGTTTCCCAGTACAGAACACTGTAGAGGACTTGCCCTTAGAGACCAGTCTTAAACAAAAAGACAGGTACATCTTTGCACTCACTAAAAGACTCTAGGGCAACCTTCCACTCCCTGGTATATATACACTGGCCCTGAAGATGAAATGCCATAAGCAAACCAAGGCCTGTGACGCAGCCATTTTACAATCCATGCCATTACGAAGCACCTTGCAAATGACAGAAGATGCAAAAAAACATGATACCCTCCTCTTTCCACTTCAACAACATCAATCCCAACCTCACCAGCCTGTTTAAAAGATACTTTTGATGAGATGCTCGGGAGTTGCAAACCAATATTGATGCCATCCCCACCTCATCCTCAGGTCTCCTTTCATGCCACCTAGCACTTTTTTCCTACAACTGGAAGGCAATAACAGTGGACAAGTGGGTGTTGGATATCATCCATTCCAACTATACCATTGAGTTTCTTTCCCCTTTCCCTCCAAAACCTCCTTCCCTGGCCCTTTTCGGGAATCACTCCCAGGAGCTGATCCTCCTTCAAGAAATAGAATCTCTCCTCCAATGGGGAGCAGGAGCAGATACCTCTTTAACACCGGGGAAAAGGGGTGTATTCAAAATATTTTCTAGTTCCCAAGAAAGAGGGAGGATGGAGACCCATTCTCAACCTGCAATAACTCAATATTTTTATTTGCAAACAAAAATCCTGCTTGGTTACACTGGCATTGATAAAACCAACTCTGGAAAAGGACACATGGTTCACAGCTCTTGATATGAAAGATACATACTTTCACATAATTCACCCTTCCCACAGAAGATTTCTCAGGTTTGTGGTGGCTTCCAACCACTATTAATACAGGGCACTCCCATTCTGTCTAGCAACACAACCCAAGGTCTTCACTAAAGTGTTTTCAGTAACAGCAGCACAGCTCAGAAGGGGCAGCTCCATCATCTTCCCATATTTAGATGACTGGCTTCTCACAGGAAGGACATGCCTAGAAATCCTGACATGGGCCTTGTCACTGCTCCATCTCCCAGCATCCCTGGGAATCTGTGTAAACATGGAACAGTCTACCCTGATTCCGATGTAGACTACAGAATTAATAGGAGCAACCTTAGACCTAGTCGGGGTGAGGACTTATCTCCCTATGCACAATTATATAGCTTAATATTTTCAGATTCTTATTAATTGTATGTTTTTAGTATGTTAGAAAATCATGAATGATATATTGTTTATTTACAAAAAAATAACTTTTTAGTCATGATTTGTATTAAGCTACATTAGGATGGTAAATGAAATTTAATTAAACACACAAAACAGAATATAAACTTTATTAAACAAAAGAAGCCCTTTATACAGTACATGACCAGTTATGTCATACTTACAAAGCTTGACCTCAAAACTTAGAAGTTTTTTCCCCTGATTCTTCCTTTATATAGAAAAACAGCCTTTAACTCAAAGGTTTTGATAGAGGCACATGGATTCAGCATATTTATTTTTTATTTAAATGTTATAAGAGATTATAGTAAGTTTAGACCTTAACATATTTTCTGTTAATTCAGATTTAATTTTAAACAGATTCATTTTTTAAAAGAAAAAATTATTATAATTTAAATAGAAACATCAAAAAAATTTTTTTAAAAAATCTGATTTTTAAATTTTTTCAAATTGTTTTTACCCACCC
This sequence comes from Terrapene triunguis, assembly GCF_002925995.2. NCBI lineage: Eukaryota > Metazoa > Chordata > Testudines > Emydidae > Terrapene > Terrapene triunguis. The sequence continues at coordinate 56,345,860 of NW_020664447.1, forward strand.
TGTACTCCTCCTCTGTGGCTTGCAAGCTTGGTTTTGAACAATATCTACATGAAGCAAACACAGCACAAACACCATAGTGACAATTCCCATCAAAGTGAGAGTCTCAACTGACTTGCTGGAAAGGTCCTGGACAAGTGTGCATGGGTGTTCCTTTGCTATCCCTGACAAGATGATAATTATAGACACCTCCTTATTCAGCTTGGGGGCTCATGCAGCGCATGGCTCTTAGATGCCCCAAGAAACTAGAATGCACATAAATCTTCTGGAACAATAAGATAACCGTATTCTACATAAACAAGTAGGAAGGAGTAAGATTCATGTCCCTATGTATAGAAGCAGTCAACTTATGGAATTGGTGTATCAGGAACCACATCACCCTAACAGCAGTGTACTTCCCAGGAGCTCAGAATTTGCTGGCAGACAGCCTCAGCAGGCATTTCATTGTCAATCACAAATGGGAGTTACACTGTTCTGTGGTAAACAGCATCTTCACTCAGTGGGGAACTCCCACTTTGTATCTGTTTGCCTCCCAGGAGAAGCAACATATATTGCTCCAAAGGAGCCCAAGGCTGGTACTCCGGAGACAATGCTCTCCCTACTCCCTTGAACAATCCACTTGGACTATGCCTTTCCTTCTATTCCACTGCTACCTTGGGTTCTTCGGAAAATTCGACAGGACAGAGCACATGTCATCCTCATCATGCCCAAATGTCCCATGCAGTTCTGGTTACCAAATCTCCTAGGAATATCAACCATCCAACCATCAGCATTCAGCTCTTCCTGAATCTCTTGACTCAAGAGAACAGCAAGGTCAGTCACCTCACCCGGATGCTCTTCACCTCACTGCTTGGTATTTGGATGGATGTCAAACCTAAAACATTCCTGCTCTGAAGCTGTACAACCCATTCTCAATAATAGCAGAAAGGACTCCACCCAAAAATGTTATCTAGCCAAGTGGAAGAGTTTCTCTCTCTGGACCCAGCAGAATCACGTGTCTCCAGAAACAGCAAGTATTCCCACTATCTTGAATTACCTCTTTAACCTCAAGATGATGGATCTTTCCCTTAGCTTGCTACAGGTTCACCTGGTGGCAATCAACAAGTCACCCACCAATACTCTGACTCAACTCACCAAGTAATGTCTAGGTTCCTAAAAGGAGGGGTAGGTGAACTTGGTGCCCTAATGGCAGACCCACCATACACAATATTCCATAAAGACACTTTCACTATGACTACACTCAAAATTGACCTGTAAGTGGTTTTGGAATTTCACATAAATCAGATTATCAATTTACCTGTGTTGTTCCCGAAGCTCCATGCTTCCAGCAAGGAGAAGAGGCTTCATTCCCTCAATGTGAGGAGAGCATTGGCATTTTACCTGCAAAGGACAAAACAGATGAGAGAATGCTGTTGTGGAATGAATCTGAAAACAAGCTATTTCCTCCCAAAGAATTTCTAAATTAATCTCTGGATGTATCCTGCTTTATCAGTTGGCACATCTGCCCCCTGACCACCCACGTGGGGTAAGGGCTCACTCTATGAAAGCACAAGCAGCCTCAATAGCATCACTTCCCAAGGCACCCTTGCTTGATATTTGCAAGGCAGCAAGATGGAGTTCCATCCACACATCTACAAGACATTACGTCTTGGTCCAAGCCTTCTCTACTGATGCATCCTTTGGGACAGCAGTTCTACAAGCAGTCATACCACCTACATCCTTGCAAACTCCTCCTCTCTGAAGTGCTGCTCGTCAGTCACCCACTGTTGAATACACATAGGGACCAGTACTGAAAGAAGAAAGAGAATTTACATACCCTCTTATAACTGGAGTTCTTCCAGATGTGTGGTCCCTATCTGTATTCCACTACCTGCCCTCCTTCCTCTCTGCTTTGGATTATGTCTGGATTCACGGTAGAGAAGGACCTGGTGAAGCGGTTGGTCTGCACTGTCTGTTATGCCCTCAGAGCAGAGAATGAGGAGAGCAAGGTGCAAGCATGGACCAATGGATGCTTCTTGCAAGAATTTCCAGACTCAGGCATGAAGCACATGCATACGAACAGTGGAACACAGATAGGGATCAGACATCTTGAAGAACAACCATTACAATCAGGTAAACTTCCCTTTTTCACTCTCTTCACAAATGGGTAGAGTACACGCAGCTCTTATGTGAGCTTCGATCTCAAAGGATGAAAGAGTAACTCAGTTTCCATGACATTCATTTTTTAGCCTTTTTGCTGAGATTGCCAACACAGGAAGCAGTTGTAATGGTGGACAGACACCTGTTCATTAGCAACTGAGTAGGTTAAATAAGAGTAGGTTAGATAAGTGTCTATCAGGGATGGTCTAGATGGTATTTGGTCCTGCCATGCGGGCAGGGGACTGGACTCGATGACCTCTCGAGGTCCCTTCCAGTCCTAGAATCTATAAACTGGATAATTAATTCATGTAGGCAACAAAACAGCTATTAAAGGGCATGGGTGCAGGCAAGCATTTGGCATGATGTTGAATTCTCAATTTCCTAGTAGCAGCCTTTCTACTCTTCATTAGGACTTTCAATACACTGCTAAATTAAAACACATTAACCTCCTGTGTTAGTGGGCATGTTGGTGGAAGGCCAGGCACAATGCTACTGTACAAGGGCTATGGTTATAGTACTGGCAGGGGGGAGCAAACTGGCTGCTGACACCATCTGCTGAGCATAGCCAGGGCTTAAATTCTCAGAGATTATTTCCCGGAGGCTCTCCCCTCTACTGCCTCATTCGGGGTTCCTGATTTCAGCTGTGGGGTGAGAGTCTTGGGGCTTTAGCATGGGGGGGAGAGGGGCACTGGGGCTCAGGGCTTCAGCCCCGTGGGAGGCAGGGGGGGCTCCTGCAGGTTTGAAAATATTTACCAGAGCTCCGCTCCAGACAGCTCCAGCTGAATTTAAGCCCTGAGCATAGCTAATACTTTTTTTGTTAGCACTGACCTAAGTAGGATTTAAACTGGCAACATAGAGGTGAAGTCATTTTTATTTTCCTATATAGTGCTCATCATAGCGTTTCTGTTCAGTTTTATCTGAACAAAAACACTAGGGATTTTTATACTTTTCTTATCTGAAAGTCTAGGGAGCACTTCACAGTTGCTGTAAATATCATAATTTGGGGTTTTCTTTCTTTCACTAATTCAGTTTTACTCTCCTAGGTCACTAGAAGTGGGTTCCGTGGAATAATACATCTTTAAAAAGGCGATAATAGCTCTTTTTAGAATTCACAACCAATCATTATGACCTAAATGGATCTCTGTTGTTGAATGCTCTACAATCCTATCCATTATTGCCAGCAGAAATGCAGTCTTCCACCTAAGGTTATAGATATTGAAGAAAATTGTCAAGTTTCTATCTCCTGCACCATTTCAAGCTGTTGTTCCATTTTTGTTTATTTGTTTACTCTTACAATGTACCCTTCTACAAAGCTTATGTAGGTTTGTATTACAGTTGGGGTCCTTGCCACATGTAATGAAGATAACTGTCTCTAAATATAGATAACACAGCCCTTGTACTCTTCTCCCCTGCCCACACATGAATTCTGTACAGTATGTGTGTGTGTAGGGAGTCAGAGTTCTCCAGCCTCTCTTGCCTTTGTAGTAATGGTGGTTGCAGCAGCTATGCTCTTCCTTAAACCATCCTGTCTCAGTTACAGGGCTAGCTGCACCTCTTTTGCCTGCCTGGTCTCTTTACATGCTCCCCCTCAGGTGTCAGGCTTCGTACCTTTACCAGTGCTGGGTGCAGAATTCCATAATTCTCCCCCCTCCTAGACTGGGCAGTGGGCTACAGTACTCTGTGTATCAACAGTGCTTACCCAGTATCTCCATCTGAGGTTGGCACCTGTGATTCTTCTCTGTGGAAGTCTCTGACGAGTGGTATATATGATCATGCAGCATTCTGAAAACCACAGTATTTATTTTAGCAGTGGGAATAAAGCCTTTAAAGAAAAAGGATTTTAAAACAACAAATAGTCTAACCACCCATGTCTATCTTACCTAAATTCTTACTATTCCCTACTTGTAAGCTAGGCAGGCCTAACTTCTTCAGACACTGCTAGTGGGATTTCGGTGTCTGTCTGGTTCCCCTCTATAACACCGGCTTCTCTCTCTTGAAAGAAGAACTCATTTAATCCTCCCAGAACTCTTTTGTTCTTCTTTATTCACAGGCTTTTCTGTCCTGGTCCAAACCAATGTTGTAGGCTCAGGGCCGGTGCTACCATTAAGGCGAACTAGGCGGTTGCCTAGGGCACCAAGATTTGGGGGCACCAAAAAGCGCTGCCCCCAATTTTTTTTTTTACAGCGTTCCTCCCCGAGCGCGCGGTCACCGCTCCACTTCTCCCGCCTCCCAGGCTTGCAGCGCCAATCAGCTGTTTGGCACCGCAAACCTGGGAGGGGAGGAGAATTAGAGTGGGAGCGGCGTGCTCGGGGAGGAGGCGGAGCAGAGGTGAGCTGGGGTGGGGAGGTGCCGCACGGCTCCCTGGGCCGGGGGTGTGGGGAGCTGCCGCGGGGGTGCCTCAGGGCGGGGGTGGGAGCTGCTGCAGGGATCCCCACCCCAGCTCACCTCTGCTATGCCCCCTCCCCGAGCACCCCGTTGCTGCTCCACTTCTCCCATCTCCCAGGCTTGCGGTGCCAATCAGCTGTTTGGCGCCACAAGCCTGG
>NW_020664447.1:56350638-56365500 GCF_002925995.2 Terrapene triunguis
AGTGGGGGCGGCATGCTCGGGGAGGAGGCGGAGCAGAGGTGAGCTGGGGTGGGGAGCTGCCGCACGGCTCCCCGGGGGGGTGGAGCTGCTGCGGGGGGGGGCGGCTCAGGGCAGAGGGAGGGGGAGCTGCTGCGGGGGGGGGCGGGGAGCTGCCGCAGGGCTGGGGGGGGAGGGTGCAAGGTGGAAGTTTCGCCTAGGGCGCGAAGCTTCCTTGCACCGGCCCTGCATATCACAATCATATCACAGTGGTAAAAATGGAGGTTCCAGGGTGTTACTTTGAAGTACCGAGTGTCAACAGTCTGTCAGTGCTCAGCTGATGCCTATAGACTTGACAAGAGCTGGCACCAGGTTTACCAGTGTCACAAGAGGTTCTGCTCTCTTTGAGTGGAAGTGGGTACAGTAGATGCTCATTAGTAGCAACATATCTGTTCCCCATTTGCTATGTTCCTCCTAAGGCCTGGTCTACACTAACCCCCCAATTCGATCTAAGGTACGCAACTTCAGCTACGTGAATAACGTAGCTGAAGTCGACATACCTTAGTTCGAATTTACCGCGGTTCAGACGCGGTCCACACGTGGCAGGCAGGCTCCCCCGTCGACTCCGCGGTACTCCTCTCGCAGAGGTGGAGTACCGCAGTCGACGGTGAGCACTTCCTGGTTCGACTTATCGCGTCCAGACCAGACGCGATAAATCGAACCCAGAAGTTCGATTGCCAGCCGTCGAACTACCGCGGTAGTGTAGACCTGGCCTAAGCAACTGTTGCTGTTATGGGGAGTGTCATCTGACCAACGGCAGCCTGCTTTTTCTGATAAGTAAACAGTTACAGTATATTCATTATTATTGCTACAGTATTACATTAGTATACCCACTCTACATTTTAAACATATGCTCTATTCTGCATTTGTAGTCTACTACCATATTGTATCAAGAACGTGGTATTAATTGAGTTAATGTTCTAAAAATATCGTTTTATTTTTTTGTTTTAAGAACAATCAAACATCAACAATGACAACAAACACAACCTCTTGCTCTTATTTGTAAACATTTTTTGTACTTGTGCTTAACTATAATACTTCGTATGCACTGTAAATTGCCCTGGATAAGGGCATCTGCTAAGAAAATAAATAACAATGCTGTAATAACCTAAATTAAAATATTATTCCACATCAAAGTGTATTCTACTTATACAGGGGTCTGGCTGTGAAGGTGGGTGGTAGTGACTTCAGGTGGTCCAGCTGTGGGTGGGGGTGGCCTGGCTACGGAGGTGGGTGTCTGGCGGCAGAGGTCCTGGCTTTGGGGGTAGGTGGGTGTCTGGCTGCTTCTGGCTGTTGGGGTGGCAGCAGGGGTCCTGGCTGTGGGGGTGGGTCTCTGACGGCGGAGGGGCCCGGCTATGGGGGGTGTCTCTGGCGGCGGAGGGGCCCGGCTATGGGGGGGGGTCTCTGGCGCCGGGGGCCCGACTGTGTGTGGGGGGGTTCCTGGCTGTGCAGCCGGGCGATATCTGGGGTTGCGGGACTCTCCGCCACAGGAGGTGCCAGGCCCAGCCGGTCGCTTGGCAACGGCCTCTCCACCCGCCCTTGCGCTCCGGGGGTGCGTGCGGCGGGCGGGGCCGCTCGTGACCTCACTTCCCAGGGCCCGGCGGAGTCTGGCTCGGCCTGTGCCGCCGCTTCTGTGGTCTGGCGGGGGCATGGAGCAGGGTCTCTCCGCTATCACCCTGTACTGCGCCTCCCCAGCCGGGACCGCACCCGCCGTTGCCCCCCGCGCCATGGAGCAGGAGCAGGTGAGACCGGCTTCCCCAGGGGCTGGGGCACTGCCTGAGCCCTCATCCCCCGCCCCGTACAAGGGAGGGGCTGGGCTGGGTCGGGCCGGGCCACGGTGACCCAACACCACCCATGGGGGGACTGGCAGGAGCTATTCTCTGTTCTTCCGAGGGCCAATGGGGCAGCTGCTGCCCACCGCAGAGAGGCTTCCCGGCCCCTAGGGGAGCAAAGGGGGGTGACGTGGGTCCGTAGCTAAAGCAGGGGGTTTGGGAGTCAGGACTCCTGGGTTCTTTTTCCAGCGCTTCCTGTGGGTGGTCCTCAGCAAATCACTTTTCCACGGCTCAATGCCCTGCCTGTGCCACCACAGGGTAGTGATTCCCTGTCCCCCAGGGCTGGCGTGAGGCTGAGGTCATCAATGTTTGTAAACTGGTTGGAGAGTCTTGGGTAGAAGATGCTACATAACTGCAAAATTTTTGTTTATTTCGATGGTAATAATAGCCCCTAAGCCCTAGACGTTACTTGCCTCTTCCCGTGGCTCAAAATAGTTGTCAAATTTATATAGACACAACATTGTTTTACCTTGTAATGTATAGCTTGAAGGCCCTTTCCTGTGGCTTCTCCTGCCACCTTTAGAAAATTGGACCTCTTTCCATAAATCACTGCTTCAGTAACTGCATGATTGACTTGAAATATGGCTGCCCACTTTTGTCAAGGCTTATTTGTAACCCTACAGGTGATGGTTCTGTAGAGTTTAATACCTGATGGCAAGTGGTTCCTCTCAAGTGGTTGGTAGGGTCGGATTGAGGGCAAAAGATGTCTCTTGGACGTTGATTTAAGTGTGAGAAGCTCCGTATTTCTTCCTAGCTTACGTCTTGTTTTCTTGCTTGCCAAAGCAGCACAACCATTTACTACAATGCCTGTCATGCTTTTGCATGATTTTTCTTTTTTCAAATAGAGCTTTAATTTGTTTTCATTCCATTTAGGTTGTGAACAAAGACTTTTTTCTGGCAAAACTAGCTAAACAGTGTAGCTGGGTGGGGGTGTGCAAGTGAAGTCAATGTAGTTTTAGTATGTGGCTTTGGTTTAATGATGACTGGCTGGTGAGATAGTGTGTCTTGTCAATTTTTTTTTAATCTCTTGCAACAGGGGGCAGCAGCATCGTGGAGGTGGTGGCCCCAAGTGATACCTGATTCACAGGCCTTATCTTGCAAGCCCTACAATGTAGAATTCCCAGTGAATTCATTAAGAGTTCTGCACATGGAAGGTTTTGCAGAATCCAGGCTCATGAGTAGCATTGGGGAAATTGGAAGCTTACTAGGTTCTTACCTGTCTCAGATTTTATACTAGAATATTAATCACTTCATTTGTTCAGAAGTTTAAACACTTCATAAATATCTGCACTGGCCCAGAGTTCTTGTGCTTCACTTAGTAAATAATGCCTGTTACAAATGAGTTTGATACATTTTAAATTCAGACAAGTTTCAGCTTTCAGCAAGTTGTGGTGCTAACTTGGCAAGTGTATTGAGATATAGCCATCTTACATATAAGGGACATTACTTCTTAAAAATAGTCTTTAACCTGACAAATTTCCTTACCTCTGCTACTAGTGACATCTGAGATGACCAAAAGTGAACATTAAAAAAAACCCAAAAGTAATATGCTCTTTCGCTACTTCATGCTTTGTTTACTTTTTGCATTTCACAGAGTTTCGCTTTTATAGCCAGCCTCTAGCTGTTTTCACTTCTTGTGTTTTGGTGGTTGCTGCCATCAGTAGAACACTTTTTAATATTTCAACTGAATTTAATAAAGGTGCAAACCTCCCCCCAAAAACCCATCAACAAAAGAAAATAGGATCAATAAAGGCATTAGGAGGCAGTGTGTATGGAAATATTTCTCACTAAAGCCTGCTAACTTTTTCAGTGCTTCTTTAAGCTCCCTGATCTTTATTTTACTCTCATTTTAGGTCTTTTGTCCTATACTGAGGCTTGTGTAGGTTGACAAGTTTTACCTGAAACAAAGTAAGGACATCCTTTGGTATAGAATTTTAGGGGACTTCTGATCTGAACAAGTGATGAGGCTAATGGATTGAAAAGATTGATGCACAGCCCTGGTTTCCATATTACTTTTTTCTCTTGGCATTTTTCTTTAAGTATGTGAATTGAGTACATGTGAAACTGAGGAGGTCTTGTAGCACTGTCTTAGGTCAGTCATACTATAGCAAGTATAGCAGCTCTGCCAGAGCACCCAAGTCCGCTATTATTATATTTGTGTTCCAGTAACACCTAGGAGCCCATCACGGATCCTGGCCCTATTGTGCTAGGCACTGTACAAGCCCAGAACAAAATGTCCCTGCCCCAAATAGCTTACAATCTAGTATAAGACAGGAGACAGATGGGTACAGACAGGAGCACGAGGAAACAATGAGACTGTATTGGCCAGCATAATAGGCAGCAGTTTCAGTGTGTCAGGAGCCTAACCATTGTCCAGATTTGTGCAGGTGTCCTATTAAAGAAGGGATTTGAAAGAGCACAATGAAGTAGCTTCACCGATGTTTACGAGAAGCTGCTCCCAATTTTGTGGGATAGCATGGGAGAGAGCACAAAGGTACTTGTTTGCAAGAAGTAAGGTGGTGAAGGCTGACAGAGCAGAGACGGGAGTTGACATCTTAATAAAGCATATCAGAGATGATAGGGGATAGGTTGAGAAGGGCCTTGAAGCTGAAGACAAATAATGTGATTTGATGGAGAAGGGGGAGCCAGTGGTTGGATGAAGAGAGTGAGGTGATATTGTCAAAGTGCTGAGCTGGGAGAATGATCTTTGCCTTAGCATTCTGCATGGATTTGAGTGGGGGAGGATTGCATTTGTCAAGGCTGAAGCAGAGGTCATTGTAGTGATCCATACACAAGCTGATGTGAGCTTGGGTGAGAGTTTTAGCTGTGTGGATGCATAGTAAGGAATATATGTTGACGATCTCAAGCACAAAGAATTGCCAGGTCTTTATCGCTTCTGCTATTCTGTTCTTGGGCTACTGTTCTTAGCAAACTGCTGGTTGTGTGATGCTTTTATGATGTGCACAAATGAGAATGAGATGAGAATACTAAATTAATTCCTGTTTGTGATCCAAACTAAAATTTGAGCTCAGGTATGCAAATAGAAAAGCTAGCATAATAACCCACTGGTATATTTAGCCCCTTCAAGGTGTACTAATTTAGTCTGAGTCACACTTCACATGTTCTTAAATTGTTTAGATACTGATTTCTTTGAGATATGAACCTCTTAAGAATGGAATTTGAATAACACTAAAAGCAAACTACTGTATTAATTAAATATTAAGATTGTAGGATTTTTACTTTATAGATGTAGCGGTGCACAAGGCTACATACATACATTTAAGAGTAGTGGAAAAGTAGAATTTAAACACAAATAATAAATATTGAATCATTACAGTTTTATTGTAGGAGTAGCGCAGACAAATGGGCAGTTCCATTATTATAATTTCTATGGTGTATTGCATTGTCATTGTGTGGATATGTAACAAAGAGCCCTATTGTAATGCATATACACAGTTTCCACAGTAGCCTTTACTGTAGCTCCTATCTTAGAATTTACTGACTTCTGTGTAATTAATGCAATGTTAAGGTTTAGATCAGGGGTGGGCAAACTATGGCCCAGGGGCCCCATCCAGTCCTCCAGATGTTTTAATTCGGCCTTTGAGCTCCTGCTGGGGAGCGGGGTCCGGGGCTTGCCCCGCTCCGGCACTCCAGCCAGGGAGTGGGGTCAGCGGCATGTCCCCCCTCTGGCTCCTACATGGAGGCACAGCCAGGCGGCTCTGCACGCTGCCTCTGCCCCAAGCGCCTGCAGACAGGGCAGCATGCAGAGCCGCCTGGCTGCGCCTCCACACAGGAGCCGGGGGGGGGGGACATGCCGCTGCTTCTGGGAGCTGCTTGAGGTAAGCACTGCCCAGAGCCTGCACCTCTGGCCCCCTCCTGCACCCCAACCCTCTGCCCCAGCCCTGATCCCCCTCCCACTCGCTGAACCCCCTCGGTCCCAGCCCGGAGCATCCTCCTGCACCCACTATCCCTCATCCCCAGCCCCACCCCAGAGCCCGCACCCCCAACTGGAGCCCTCACCCCCCACACACACACCTCAATGCCTTGCCCCAGCCCAGAGCCCCTTCCCACATCCTGAACTCCTCATTTCTGGCCCCACCCCAGAGCCCGCACCCCAACCCCCAGCTTCGTGAGCATTCATGGCCCGCCATACAATTTCGTGAGGTTTTTACCCACGAAAGCTTATGCCCAAATAAATCTGTTAGTCTTTAAGGTGCCACCAGACTCCTTGTTGTTTTTGTAGATACAGACTAAGACGGCTACCCCCGATACTCCATACCCAGATGTGGCCCTCGGGCCAAAAAGTTTGCCCACTCCTGGTTTAGATGTTAAGGTCATCTTTTACCTTTAATTAAAAGAAGCCAAAATAGAAAAGCTGTTTCAATAAATACTTTTTCAAATGCACCTGTTTAGTTTAATGTCTGGGGATTGGTCCTGCTTTGAGCAGGGAGTTGGACTAGATGACCTCCTGAGGTCCCTTCCAACCCTGATATTCTATGATTCTCAAACAGGTTTTCTTCATTTTTCAAAATAGATTACCTATGAGTTGAGAATTAGTAGGAGACCTCATTCATGAGTTGCCAGCTAGCCATTTCTGTTCTAAGTGTTTGTACTATTTATAAGCACAGAGATGGGGAAAGGAGAACAACAACAGTGGAAAACATAATAAAGAAGAGCATCTGTGTATGCAGACTTTAGACTTACAGGGGATTTACACTGTAACTTCTACTAGTTAATGTGCAGCAAAACCGTTGGAAAAAAAATTGATTTACTTCCTGGTGCTGCAGTGTCTTTTCAAATGAGATTCATGTGGCTTTACAGTTGCAGTATTTACTAGATCTCTTGTTTAAACTAGTGGAGGGAATACATTCTTGATAGATTCAAGTGATTTCATCCCTGACTTCATAATTGTATGGATGTGAAAGAACTGAAGATAGTCTTGCAATAGCACAAGACAGTGAAGTTATACAGACTAAGCACTTTCACATTAAATATTTTGACACTAGGTTTTGAGTTATCAAAGTTAGGCTGAGATCATACAACCTGAATGTAATAGTAAAAAAATTAATTGGTTTGTCTTCTCTCTTCTCCCCACTTTTTCCTTTGTCTGTTTAGACTGTAAAATCTTTGGGATAGGGACTTGTCTTGCATGTCTGTGAAGCATTTAGTACATGCTATGATATAGAACAGTCTAAATGTTATTAAAATTTATATAATCATAGAAATGTAGGGCTTGTAAGGGACCTCAAGAGGTCATCTAGTCCAGCCTCTTGTGCTTAGACAGCACCAAGTATGCTTTCCTGGACCATTCCTGACAAGTATTATCTAACCTATTCTTAAAAACCTCCAATGACAGGGATTCCAAAACCTCCCTTGAAAGCCTATTCCAGTGCTTTACTATCCTTATAGTTAGGTTTTTCCTAAAATCTAACCTGTCTCCCTTGCTGCAGATTAAGCTGATTAATTCTTGTCCTACCTTCAGTGGATATGGAGAACAATTGCTGTCCTCTTTATAATAGCCCTGAGTATATTTGAACATTATCAGGTCCCCCTATAGCAGGGGTAGGCAACCTATGGCACACATGCCGAAGACGGCACGCGAGCTGATTTTCAGTGGCACTCACACTGCCGGGGTCCTGGCCACAGGTCCGGGGGCCTCTGCATTTTAATTTAATTTTAAATGACGCTTCTTAAACATTTTGAAAACCTTATTTACTTTACATACAACAATAGTTTAGTTATATGTTATAGACTTCTAGAAAGAGACCTTCTAAAAACGTTAAAATGTATTACTGGCGCGCGAAACCTTAAATCAGAGTGAATAAATGAAGACTCGGCACACCACTTCTGAAAGGTTGCCGATCCCTGCCCTAGAGTCTTTTTTACTCAAGACTAAACATGCTCAATTTTTGTAACCTTTCCTCATAGGTCAGATTTTCTAAACTTTTTATCATATTTGTTGCTGTCCTCTGGACTCTCTCTTGAATTTGTCCACATCTTTCTTAAAGTACTCAGCCTGAGGCCTCACCTGTGCCAAGTAGCGCAGGAGAGTTACCTCCTATGTCTTAAATACATGTATGTGTTACATAAATACTGATCAGTGTTTAAAATTTCAAAATAGGGCACGGTCTTTTTATTCAACAGAATGTTACTGGTGAATTGTGAGGGACTAGTTTAAGGATAACCCCACAACCCGTAACTACACAAACAAAACAAACTAACAGGAAGTGATGTTAGAAGTACAGGGATTTCTCATTGTGCTTTTACAGAGATAGGACAAACTTATTTATCCACAAATTTAACTTCCAGATCCTGGAATTTTGGGGAGTGGCTCTGGGCATTGGGATGCAGGATTACAATATTTTCACTGAATATAAAAAAACCCCAAACAACCCATTAGATTAGACTACTGCCACTTTAATTTAATTATATGTAAACTGTGCCACAAACATGCAAAGGAAAATTGACAACTGTTACAAACCAAATGCATAACTACTTGTTTAGCATAAGTAGTTAGAATATGTGCTAAGTGACCATTCAAGGTAGAGTGGCCCCTTAACACACATGCAGTCATGGGAAGAAAAGAGGGAGGGTTAGTGGGTTACAGATTGTAGTAATAAACCATAAATCTAGTGTGTATCTACTTATGCTAAACAATTTGTTCCACCTTGCATTTAGCTGTGACACTTGGAGTACCTTTCCCAGACTCGAAGAATTGCTCCGTGCAGCTCGAAAGCTCCTCTCTCTCACCAACAGAAATTGGTCCAATAAAAGATATTACCTCACCCATCTTGTGTGTCTCATATCCTAGGACTGACACAGCTAAAATTATGCTGCATTAGCACTAATAGGCTTTATACTGCCAAGGCAGAAGAGATTTTATCTGTTCATCTTAAAGATATGGATCCTGTTTGTATCTGACTTCATTTTGATTCTGTTGGTGGAAAGAATCCTCCAAGCCACCCGATAGAAACTCGTCTTTTGTTCAGCCGTGTTGTGACTGTAAGGATTTTTTATTTTTGTTTTTTGAGCATTAGTATGGTGATGAATTTTCCTGTTGTTGGCTTTGGTTAATATTTTAAATAACTACATTTTTGTAGAGTAGAGGGACTCTCTCACAACATAATAGGCTGGATTTTTTCACTGTATAGTATGTTATTGTTTTCTGTAAGCCTTTATGTATGTGGACGTTTTTGTGTTCCATTCATGTAGCTAACAAATAGTGTTCTAAATGTCACTGCTCAATCATAGAGACAAGGTGGACCAACTCTTTACCCGCCTTGTCCCTCTAATATCCTGGGACCAACACTGCATACAACTGCTCAATCATATTGCTTTTTGTTGCATACCATTCTTGTATGTTGCCCATATAGATTGCTAGCTCTTCATGTCAGAGATCTTGTCTTCCTGTCTCTAAAGGGCCTAGTATGTTCTTTCTGTTGTGAAAATGTGTCTAAAACTTACAGATCTATGCAGTCCTATTAAGTGTATGGAAACTCATCTCCTTGCTGGCATCTTCTCAATAAGTACACCTCTACCCCAATATAACACTGGTCTCGGGAGCCAAAAAAATCGTACTGCCTTATAGGTGAAACCGCGTTATATCGAACTTGCTTGGATCCGCCGGAGTGCGCAGCCTCGCCCCCCCGGAGCGCTGCTTTACCACGTTATATTAAATTCATGTTATATCGGGTCACGTTATATCGGGGTAGAGGTGTAGTTGGGATTGAGGTGTTGAATTCAGTTTGTTGAGAAATAAATGCAGCGTGAAATTCTTTCCACTGGAATTCTGTTTGGTGGCATGTGTGTTGGAAGATGTCTGCTTAACAGTTAATTCTGATGGTACCCTAAAGTTCACCTTTCTATCTTTCTTTTATGTGCTGTGATTTACTTATTTCAGAATTATTTAGAATTACATTGTGTGTCAGTTTGATCTTGAGACTTGCCTGCTTTTCCAAATCTTTGCAGTTCATTTTCAAACCGATATCTGTTCTGGGATGGAAGTAATGTTATCATTGGGGATTGTTATAAAAATTTGATCTTTGAAGACCATATTATTGGGTGAGTTTGAATGACTTGGAAACATAATTTTAAAAAGGTGATATTAGATTAGTTCTGCTATCTTTAGCTGTGGTCTTGTGGGAGAAGCAAGGGTGCAACATTTGAGATGTAAAAAATGTTTAGTAAGTAGAACAGGGAAGTTTTAACATCTATTTTGGGGAAAAAAGTAAGAATAATAATGTAGATAATACACTTAACTATCTGGATTTGTTTTAATATTTTTGATATCTGTAGAAAAGGGAATTAGTTTAATCCAGAGTGGATAAAAATAGATTATTAAAACATTTTTTATTTAAATTGGGCTTTTAAATTTAAAATTAAATATACCGTATATACTCGATCATAAGTCGGTTCGTTTATAAGCCAATCCCCCCCCCCTCCCCCCAAAATGGCTAAATAAAATTGGAAAATGTTTATGACCCATTCATAAACTGACCCTATAATTCACAGGTTGGCAAACTTTGGCTCCCGGGCCATCAGGATAAGCCGCTGGCGGGCTGAGACGGTTTGTTTACCTCGAGCGTCAGCGGCAAATTTTACCTATTTTAAAATTTGAAATTGACAATTTATGTTAAGGCCTAAACTTATTTAATTTAAATGATTTCAATAGATTTAAAAAAAAATTAAGCAGTAATGTTTGCTCCCAAGTTTTAAAGAGAATCAAACCACTGAATGTGTTGAAGTCACTGGATGAGCACCTGGAACCAGAGTTTGTTGATGTGCTAAACCAGTGTTTGACAGCAATAGCCTGTTCTGTAGGTGCAGAGAGAATATTATTATCTTCATTTCAGCTTATTCAACTAGTTCAGTTCAGTGACTAGCTCATTCATACTTAAAGCCTGGTCTATACTAGAAAATGAAGTTGGCTTAACTACGTCGCTAAGAGGAGTGAAAAATCCACACCCCTGACCAACGTAGTTAAGCTGACCTAACCCCCAGTGTAGACAGTGTTAGATTGACGGAAGAATTCTTCAGTTGACCTAGCTTTGTGGTCCCCAACATTTTTGTGGCCAATAGCACATTCATGTTTTCAGAAGAGTGTGGCGGGCGCCAACAATTTTTCAAGGCTTATTTTGTATTTGTACATTAAATAATATGAAAAACATCATATTTAATATTACATAATATATGAATCTATAAGATAAAAAAGGTAATTTTTCATGTAAAAAGGTATTAATTAAATTATCCGTCAATTACTCTTTCACCTTACCATGTGAATTTGCTTTTTTTATCTGCCTGTAAGAAAAATTAAGGAGTTTTTACAAAATAAATATCATAAACAGTTTTCATCTTATTTATTTTAAAAAAGTAAAACATTGTTGAACTGCTGGTCCAAATATATTTTTTATTCTTACTTTAACATAGCCAGTTATGGTTAATTAAAAATTATTCTTTGTATTGTTACTTGTATCTGGATTTCAATAAACAAACAAACAAATATGAAAAAAAGTTAAAACACAAGTTAATCATACGCGCTCATCAGCACTTAATGGAAAATAGGTATCATTAATTCACGTGGTTTTTCTAATAAAGTCAGTGTGATTTCTTCAGCCAATTTTTCGTAGTTGGGAGAGTAGGATGATATTCCCGTTTGTAAGCAATCGTCAAGATGGGCATCTGTAAGCTGAGATCTGTATTTTGATTTTATAATGTTCATTGTTGAAAACAGAACTTCGCATAGATAAGAGGAACCGAAATAAGATTTTATTTTGTATGCTACATTTTTTAAGGGAGGAAACTTTTTTCGGTCAACCAGATTCCAAAAGTTTTCATCTGTTGCGCAGGATTTTAGAACAATATCATTTTGAAGGTCTAAAATCTCCAGTTCCACGTCTTCTGTTTTTACTTGAATGAGACTCGCAATTGATGTAGCCATTTCTGTTACCTCTATTTGGCAAGTAAAAGGATTCACAAGAAAGGCAACTATAGCTCAATGATGGTGAACTGTTGAAATCTCTTTTCAAATTGTTCCAGAAGTATTTGAATGTGGATAACAAATGGTGATGGGTTAAAATCACTGTCACATATCATTTTCTTCATACTTGGGAAATGTATGAGAGACGACTTCTTCATATGTGACATCCACAAGATCAGTTTTGCTTTAAATGATTTTACAGAACCTATCATTTGAGCCACATGTTTGTCTTTTCCCTGGAGCTCAAGATTTAAAATGTTCCATTTGTCAGTGATGTTGGCAAGAAAAGCCGAGTCCATTAACCAGCTAGAGTTTTCTAGTTGCTCGAAGTTCTGATTTGTGGAGTTCAGAAATTCTTTGATGTCTTCAATTAGGCTTAAAAAACGTGCAAGAACTTTACCTTTGCTCAGCCATTGTACTTCTGTGTGCAAGATAAGATCACATTATTTATCATCAACATCTTCCAACAGGGCCTTAAAAAATCGGTGTTGCAAAGGTTTCGCTCGAATAGAGTTAATTATTTAAATAACGACATTCATAACGTGTTGAAAAGAAAGAACTTTGACGCACAAAGCTTCTTGGTGGATAATCCAATGATAAGACATAAAGTTCGGAAAGGATTCATTCTTCTTGCAGAGTGCAATGAATCCATTGGCACTGCCCATCAATGCTGGTGCCCCATCAGTGGTGATCGCAGACAGCTTGTGTAGTGGCATATTAATTGATGTTGCGTATGATTTGAATAAATTATAGATGTCCTCACCCTTTGTTCGCCCTTTCATAGGCAATACTTTTAGTAACTCTTCTTTTACGGTGAAGTCACTAAATACCATCCTCACCGTAATTGCCAACTGCGCTGTATCCAATATATCTGTCGACTCATCGAACTGCAGTGAAAACCAGTCACATATTTCCAAGTCATCCTTTAGCTGAATTTGCATGTTGCTTGAAATTGCATATATCCTCCTCGTAACTGTGTTGTCTGATAACTGCAAGTCTTGTATTGCCGACAAAATCTCATGCTTGTTAGGTAATTCTTGAAACAGGCAATCAGCACCAGTCAAAAATGCGTCCTTCAACAGTTCACCATCTTGAAAGGGTTTTTTCTTCTTTGCAAGCAGATGAGCAATTTTAAAGGAGGCAATAGTAGCACTTTTAGACTTTACCACTTGTCTAGTGAAAACAGATTGCTGGACAGATAGGTTTGATTTGAGTTGATTAGTTTTCTTCTTTCTCAACTCAGATTTAAGTGGATGGCTAATGTCAAAAGAGCTATGATTAGTTTGGAAATGGCATTCGACATTGTTTTTTCGGCACTGCAACAGTACCACCGCACAATTAGCAAACACATTTCCCTTTATTTTCAATAAAACAATAGGATTCTTCCCACTCTGTGTTGAAATAATATGTACGTTGTCTTTTATTTGAACCACTCGTTTTGGGGCACAATGTTAAAGTAATAAATCACAAAGCACAAGTAAACAGCAGTATCAGTGCAGCGGAAGAACACTCACATACAGGGCCGGTTCCAGGCACCAGCGGAGCGAGCATGTGCCTGGGGCAGCACATGCTACGGGGCGGCATTCCGTCCATTCTTGGGGTGGCAGAGTCCGAGCGGGTTTTTGTTTTTTGGGGGTTTTTTTGTTTGTTTTTCCCCCTGCTTCGGCAGTGTGGGCTTTGTTTGTTTGTTTGTTTGTGCTTTGGCAGTTCGGGCGGCGGCAGTCCGAGCCGCTTTTTTTTTGGCACTTCTGGGCAGCGCGGAGAGAAACCGCGGCCACGTGCCTGCCAGGGACAGAGAACACCGGCGCCTGCAGCCCTGGAGTTCTCTGTCCCCGGCAGGCGCGGGGCTGCGGTTTCTCTCCCCTGCTGGGCACTACTTTTCACACTGTGTCACTAGGCGGGCGCACATAAATGCCCCTGCGGGTGCCATGGTACCCATGGGCACTGCGTTGGGGACCACTGACCTAACTACTGCCTCCTGGGGAGGTGGATTGCCTATGCTGATGGGAGAACCCCTCCCATCTGCGTAGGTAGTGTCTACACTGAAGCGCTACAGCAGCACCGCTGCAGCAGCATTTCAAGTGTAGATGAGCCCTAAGATACCAATTGGGAGTTTGAAAAAGCTGAAAAGCTCGTTTTCCTCTTCCAATATATGAATGAAAATTAAGTATGAGAGGATGAGATATACTGTTTCTAGAATTTGGAAGGACATGGCGAGACCAGAAACAGTCAGTTCAATTCACTAACTACAGCTAATATTTCCTAGTTTAATAAATCAGTTGATTCTTAAATGCAAAACATGTTTTGATAACCTTCTTTTCTAGTGTACGGCACATTTAATGTAGTTTTATTTAATAATAATACAAAAATTAAAATGCTGTTTTGAGCTCTTTTAATTGCACATATTGCAAGTAAAATAGCAAATGATGCACTTATTTACTAGACTGTTTTCTAACATAATAAAAATGTAAAAAATAAGAAATGAAAATTAATTGAAATTGAGCTGTATAATTAAATAAATTATAGGCACAGTGTATCCCTCCTGGTTAGAAAAAGAATAAGCTACAGATTTAGTGTAAAGTCTAGTTGCAAATCAACATGGTTTTTATAGTTACCAACCAGTGAGAATCAACTATTTTTTTTAGGAAAAGAACTAACAAGTACAAATACAAAACATGATTAAAATCAAGGTTGTATGGTTGCTGATTTAGGTCATGATGACAATCTGTTATTTAAATAGTTTTGATTTAAATCACTCTATCCTGATTTCATCTCTTACAACAGCATTTTTCAAAGCATGGGTTGTGACCCCTCCTTGGGGTAGGCCTGAAGGACTAAACTGTGTGTGTGTGTTAGGGTTAGGGTTTCCATCCATCCGGGTTTCCCCGGACATGTCCGGCTTTTGAGTCTTTAAATAGCCGTCCGGGGGGAATTTGTAAAAAGCTAAAAATGTCCGGGATTTCCCCCCGACGGCTATCTAAAGACCCAAAAGCGGCTGACAGGGCAGCCGCGCCGGAT
>NW_020664447.1:56365900-56431581 GCF_002925995.2 Terrapene triunguis
GGGGTTCTGTGGGGGGCAGTCAGGGGGGCGGGAATTGGGAGGGAGTGGCTAGGGGGCGGGGCTACACCCCCCCCCCCGGGAGTGTCCTCTTTTTTGAAAGTTCAAATATGGTAACCCTAGTGTGTGTGTGTGTATTTGGGGGAGGGAGAGAGAGCATGGACAGGCCTTTCAGTTGTTTTTCAGTGTCTCAACTTTAATTTTTTTAAAGTTACTCTCTAGCTCTCATGGTTTTGAAGGATATCTTGAAAACATGAATTGAGTGTTGTGAGAGCTGTCTGCCTGAATTTGCAAAGAGCCTGAAACAGTTAAGAAATTTGACCTCTGTTCATTTCAATGAGTGTTAACTCAGATGCCAATGATGATATTTTAAATGTCAACATTAACTATTCCATTGTTCACCAAAGCATGTAAAGAAAAGAAAGGATGTGCTGTGTAGTGAAGATCTATACAATATAACTTCAGTGACTGGTTCATTTTGGGTAGACCTCTAATAAGAGAAGGCAGGGTTGAAGTGAATGTGATTAATTTAGTTTTCTTGAAATGGGGAGCTCAGCTTTAATAAGTTTGGGAAATGCTACCTTACAGCTGCATCACTTAAAAAACAAACAAAAAAAACTCCACTTCAATCTTCAGAAAAGCTCTCAATGATCTCTGTTACTTCTAGTAAGGTACTTTAGATTGGCTGACAGATATTTGTGAGAACCAAACCTCCAGTTTCACTGCTTATCCTGCAGAAGCTGTGTTTTTGAGACCATTATTTTCTTTGTTACAGCTGCACTCAAATGGCGATAGAGGCTTTGAGAATGTGGAACTGGGGATCATAGGAAAAAACAAGAAAATTCCAAGAAGGGTCATTCACTTTGCAAGTGGAGAAACCATGGAAGAATATAGCACAGATGAAGAGGAAGATCCGGTGCAAGAAAAAAAAGACCTCTTGCCTTCTATTGATCCTGTAGGTTTGTTACAGATAATTCTTTATTTTATTTGCCGTTTACTGGAAAAGTGATAACCACTTTTTGCACTTGGAAGAAACATAAATAATTATTCAAATCTGACTTCTATTTTATTTTAGCTAGTTACAGTTAAGGATGTAAATAGGGTTTAAAAATAGTGACCATGTAACCTATTAAAAGTCTATCGGTTAAATGGTTAACCGTTAAGGAGTTCACATAGGCCGGGAACTAGGGATGCAGGGGTGCTGCAGCCGCCCCACGTTTACACGGTGAGCAACTCAGTATAATAAAAGGGAGCAGTAAAGAACTTGCAAAAGTTAAATAAAATAAAAAATTGAGGTGTTTCAGAAAATACCAAAAATATATTTTAAAGTATGTTGTTAGACTACATCAAGTTCAACATCTACATTTTATTTCAACTATCCATATTTTCCTGATCATGTTGTGTTGGAAGGGTAGAACACTGTCTTTAATACTTTGTCTTGAATAAGTTCACTGTGGTGTCTGTAACCCAGGAAGTATAGGTACGGGGGAGGAGATGCTTGCTTATCTCACTTCACTGGAGTGTGTGCTACCATGCTCTAGCCACTAAGTGATGGCACATTAGAGGAACTAACCACACAATCATACCACTGTGTCAATACACCCATCACATCTTAAAGAAATGTGACTCCAATGGAGAGCTTTACTGGTGGGGCACCCACAAGGAGGCTCATGGCTTTGGTATGGATATTCTGCTTGTTTCTTCCTGAAGAAGTGTTGTTGCCATGGGATTTGGTTAATTAGAGGGTAGCTGTGGGAAGGGGCTGTAGATCACATTTGTCTTTTCCATGGGCTTTGAGTTAAACTAGGTGGGAAAGAGAGAAATTGTGGATATGAGAGAAGCCAGGTTGGAGATCTGGAACTTCAGCAAAGGGGAAGAGGGTATGTGGGGAACAGAAATTGGGACAAATGCAAATTATAAGGGAAACTGTGGAGTTAATCCATAGTGGATTTGTAGCTTTGAGCTCTCTATTATTGGGCTGAAGCTTGTCTTCATTTGGGAAAGAGGAACATGAATATTGGGTGGAGTGAACATAGGATGGGATAAGCAACAAAAACATGTAAAATGTGCAACTTATTAAAAATGACAGTATATTAAGTAAAAATGCTTTAAGTTTCTATTCACATGTTTAAGTAAAGGGCAGTTCTTAAGCTTGCTCATATCCTATTTCTTTAAGGAATCTGTGGGGAGGACAGCATGAGTCACTCTGTACTGGCTAAGGAGGTCACAAATTTATGCCTGTATTCAGGTATTATTCTGAGTCAAAGTTATCCCCAACCACTCAAAATCTATCCAGATCTTCTCCAATGCAAATCTCTCATTTAAATGTTCCAAACTATCTGCAATCAGCAGGAGGCCAGGCCAGGATGAGTGATGGGACATTGTATGCAAGGTTAGGAGTACAGGTGAACTGCCTTCCCCTACATAAAGTACAAAAAGATTGTTTTCTTTTCAGTCCACTCCAGAAAGCCACTTAGCACATGATCCAAAGCCCATTGAAGTCAGTGAAAAGAGTTCCACTGAATTTAATGGGCTTTGGATAAAGCCTTTAAGAAAAGTGCAGTGGCCTGTTCTTGTATTCCTTTGAATAGCACTCTCCCATCTGTGCTGTGCTGAGGGAAGGCACTGGAGAGTTAGCTGTAGTGAGGGCAGAGGCTACGTCTACACTAGAAACTTCAAAGTGTTGCTGCGGGAGCGCTCCCGCAGCAGCGCTTTGAAGTGTGAGTGTAGTCATGCGCAAGTGGTGGGAGGGAGCTCCTGGTAATCCATCTCCACGAGGGGAATAGCTGTGAGCGCTGGGAGCCTGTCCACACTAGCGCTTTAAAGTGCTCAAACTTGCTGCACTCGGGGGGTGATTTTTCGCACCCCTGAGCCAGCAAGTTAGAGTGCTATAAAATGTAAGTGTGCACAAGCCCAGAGACACACCACTCTACAAACTGGCACATTTTCAAAGTACATTCAAAGATGCATGATAGATGGAAATAGTATGAGTTGTTCCTCTTCTTGCTTCCTGGTTACAAATTTGTGTACGCTAAGGAACATGAAGTGTGCCAAAGTTGAGATTGGTTCTCTCCCCACCCCCAAATTACTATGTAATCCTTAGTTTTTTATTAACTTTTTGAATTAAAAGAATTCTGTGGCTTGTGGAGCACTATATGCTTTATTGTTCACTCCCTTTTTTTTCTTTTATGGAAGAAGCTTCATTATAACAACTTCAATTAAGGTAAACTAGATGAAGGGTTGCTATTATCTGCAGTATGTTTTATGTATCCCAAATGAGTTGAGGACCCACTAAGCCAAGCTGAGCTGTGATGTTTTGGCAAACAGCTGCTTTAAAAATGTTTTGTATTGTAGGATTTCTATACGCACAAATAAATAGTCAGTTTGCTCGGACCAGCATGTCTACAACTCATTATCCCAGTTGGGATACAAAAAACTATGTTGCAAATAATAGCAGCTTCTGGTCCAATTTACCTTATGGTACATTTAGTACTTTGGAAATTCTACATCATAAAATTTTGGAGCCCAGCTGGTGTTGGCATCTTTACAGCTCCTCTATTGAGTTGAGGGAAACATTTTTTTTTATGTTGCAGAGAAATTATAATTAAGCCAAAACACTTACTGAATGTTTTAGAACTAAACTGAAAATGACCACGTTCCCTTAGCTGACAAGCTTTAAGCTTAGATTTTCAAAGATTATCTGAAAAAATAGCCAGGTCTGAGGAAAAGAAACCGTATCAACCCAGTCTCTCTAATTACCCCTTCCTACTCAAAACCCAGAACCAGTACTCCACCCTCATCTGACTTATCAGCCATCTTTGACACCATCTACCATCCTCTTTTCCTTGAAATATTGTCTTCTCTTGGCTTCTCTGACTCTGTTTTCTCCGGGTCCTTCTACCTCTCTAATTGCTCCTTCAGCTTGTTGTTTCCAGAGGATCCTCCTCATTTTCCCCCCTCCAACTTAGTGTGGGTTCCACAGGACTCTCTCCTTGGTTCCCTTTTCTACTCCCTCTGCACCTTATCTCTAGGTAATTTCATGAGTAAATTCAACTGCCACCTCTATGCTGATGACTTCCAGGCCTGCCGCCTTCTGTCCAAACTAAAATCTCTGCCTGTCTATGGCTTCTCTTCAATGATGTCTAATCAGAAGGTCATGCTCAACATGGCTAAACCAGAGCTCTGAGTCTTCCCTCAAGCCTTCCCTGCTACTTTATTTCTCGATCACTGTGGACTTGCACCTCTCTAGGTCCTCATATCCAGACTGTCTAAATCTTGCTGATTTTTTTTTCTGTATAACATCTCTAAGATATGGCATTTTCTATCCATCTACATAGCTAAAACTTTTATCCAGGCTCACATCATCTCACGTCTTGTTTTACTACATCGTCCTTTTCTCTGGCCTTGACAAATGCAATCTTGCTCTACCCATTCCGAATGCTTCTGCAAAGATCATTTTCCTAATTCATTGCTTTGACCATGATGCCTCTGTTTTGTATCCCTCCACTGGCTTTCCCTTCTGTATGCATCAAACATAAACTGGCTTGTTTTTATTTTCAAGGCCCTTTGTGATGTTTCCTATCCTACCTGTTAACTCTCATTCACTATCAAAATGTCAACTCTCGCCTCCAATTGGCTCATGATGCTAGCCTCCATCACCCATTTGTTACATTTTCAAACAAGCACCTTTGTTCGTTATCTCATGCTGCTGCTTATGCTTGGGAGGAGCTCTCCATAGAATCTGCAAAACTACCTCATTATCCTCCTCCAAAAATGTCCTTAATTTTTGTTTGTTTTTGTTTCATACAAAAGACTTAAGTGGTTAGGTGGCTGACGTGCTCAGACCACTGTCTATCTTACTGACCAATATTGTCTCATTGTTTCCTTGTACTTCCTCATCTGTTTGCCTGTCTCTTGTTTGTATCTTGATTTCAAGCTGTTTAGAGCAGGGACATTCTTTTTGTTCCGTGTTTGTACAGCACCTAGCGCACTGGGGTCCTAGTCCATCATTAGGGTTCCCAAGTGCTATTACAATACAAATAGTACATACATAAATAATCTGTGAGTTGGTCAGACAATGAAGTAAAGGCAAAGCAAAGCCAAGGCCATGCACTTTATAAATATATCAGAGGGATAAATATCAGGGAGGGAGAGGAATTATTTAAGCTTAGTACCAATGTGGACACAAGAACAAATGGATATAAACTGGACACTAGGAAGCTTAGACTTGAAATTAGACGAAGGTTTCTAACCATTAGAGGAGTGAAGTTCTGGAACAGCCTTCCAAGTGGAGTAGTGGGGGCAAAAGACATATCTGGCTTCAAGACTAAGCTTGATAAGTTTATGGAGGGGATGGTATGATGGGATAGCCTAATTTTGGCAATTAATTGATCTTTGATTATTAGCAGGTAATTAGGCCCAATGGTCTGTGATAGGATGTTAGATGGGGTGGGATCTGAGTTGCTACAGAGAATTCTTTCCTGGGTGCTGGCTGGTGAGTCTTGCCCAGAAGCTCAGGGTTTAACTGACCACCATATTTGGGGTCGGGAAGGAATTTTCCTCCAGGGAAGATTGGCAGAGGCCCTGAAGGCTTTTCGCCTTCCTCTGCAGCATGGGGCACAGGTCACTTGCTGGAGGATTCTCTGCACCTTGAGGTTTTTAAATCACGATTTGAGGACTTCAATAACTCAGACATAGGTTAGGGGTTTTGTTACAGGAGTGGGTGGGTGAGATTCTGTGGCCTGCGTTGTGCAGGAGGTCAGACTAGATGATCATAATGGTCCCTTCTGACCTTAAGTCTATGAGTCTATAAGAGGAAGCCAAAAATGAACTACCCCAAAATAATCATTGGTCTTAAAGATTTTTCAGTTCATGTGAGTTGGGTGGGGAACCTGCACTGTCTAAGTCCTTTACCACAATCTTCAAGGACTTTGTTTAACTAAAACATTTTACGTTGTAAACCTAGTAACACTGAAATTCTCTTGAAATGTATCAACAAAAATACAATTCACTCCCCATCCTTAGCAACAATGTGTGTTGAGTCTTTCTTAGCTTTGGCTAAATGATGTTAGGCTTTTTTGATAGTTCAAAGTTAAAGTCGTTAGTCCATTACAGTGTGTAGTTACACTAGATTTGTTGTTCCTATTGTCATGACAGGTAGTTTGCTGCCATGTTCTCTCTCCAAAATAATCTGAATGTGTGGGGTTATCTTTTTTAAAAGAATAGGTGAGTCTTTTAGATACTAGGGCTAATATTTCTTCTAGTGAGTGAGCTTCCTTACTACAATTCAACTTCCTTAGGAATAGAACTGTATACTGCTATAGCTGAATCTTCCTTAAGATGTTTGTAAATTTTAATTTTAGTTGCACCTTCCTTCTCTGTCTGAATTTAGTTAGGGTATGTGTGTGTATTTAATGTTGCAAATCTTATTTCATTTCTGTCTGTTAAGCACTAATTCTATCTTCTAATGCAAATTTGATAAATTCCATTAGAAGAACATAGTACTTTTCCACCCCCATTCTCCCAATCAAAGTACTGAGATTTCTTTGAGCACAGGGGATTGAAATGCACTGTCTGGATGCTTGTTAATAAGGCTTATTTTAAGTGCCATTTTTTCCAGTATTACTCAATACATTTAAAGCTACTTCACAGAGTAAGAGTTATATATATTGAGCTATTCTGTGGTAATTCTGTTCATCTAACTCTGAAGGGTCTCTATTAGCCACTTGCAAACTAGCTATTCTCTACATCTTAGTTTGTATTGCTTTTGGGAAATTTTGGCACCTTTGGAAAATCCTATCCATGTAAACTGACTGAGCAAGTAAGAAGAAAGAAAAGCAGGATTATTCCCTGTGTGTGTTTCCTTGTTCCTAGTGTTTCACAGTGAAACACATCTTTTTCTTTTCCTGTTGAATTAGCACAGAATAACTTCTCTTTTGTCTTTCTCCCTCCTTTGAGACAGTTGAAGGAACACTTTTACCTTTTGGATTATGGGATACAATGTTTCATATTGGCTAGTTATGCTGGTTGTATTAAGGGCACAGTTTGTAATTGAAGCAGGGACTCTGTGATAAATAACTCTGTTTTTTCCTAGAATCTTATTAAAACTTTCCATAGAGGTGGTCCTGACTTACTAAATTTGTTTAATTTTGCATTGTGGCAAGATAGTGGAAACTAGAAGATTATGTACATATCATTGAATTAAAAGTGCTATTAAATTGTATCTGAATTTGCATTATTTCAATAGTATGTTAAAAGAATTCTGCATTTGGTTTATTACATTCCTGTTACTTTGAGAAGTTCAGTTCCTTTTGGTATTTTTAAATGTTAAAGTAATGCTTCTAACCGCTTGCTCGCTGCTAACCAGCATCACTCTAAAATGGTTTGTCCTGTGCACTGTGTGAATGCCTTTTTCACCTTATCACGTTGTTTATCTGTAGGGTTGTGCTGGTGCCAACCATTACTCCCATTTATAGCAACATCCTTTCCAGCACTCTTCCTGACTTCTCTGACTAAACAAGCACAAAAGTGACTGCCATTAGAACGACTGCCAACTGAGTACTTAATTAACAAGCATAGGGTGCTTTTGTGCAGCTAGGACAGCAGCCTTTTTGCTTATGCTTGTCACCATAGCAGAACACTTCCTATAACCCCTGCTAAAAATACATCGTGTCTGGATTCTCAGTAGGCAGTCAACAGAATGATGCAGGTAGTGTGAAAGCTAGTCTTGTGTAAACCAGAGGAACGTTCTATCAGATAAGCACTGAAATCTGGTAATCTGCATACATACACAAAATGTAATTGTAATGCTTTGTCTTAAAACCATAGAAATTAGTTCTAAAACCTTTAATAGCTATATACATATTAAATAACATATAAAATAAGAATTTTCACACTTGTTTTAAACAGTACTTGTCAGGGTGGATTTGCTTTAAATCCAATTGATTTAAATCACTAGTCAGGAAGACTAGATTTAATCATGGATTTCTACATAAAAGTGCATTCTTGTTGGTTGTTATAACCTTAATACATATTCTTCACAACTCAGAGATAGATGTAGGTTTCATTTTTAGATGGTACACACTATACATTTTTAAAGTGATTTATTTGAGAACTTTTCAGATTAGTTTTACAGCTATATCAGAAAATGAATGATTATTTGGTTATTTCATTTACCAAAGGTAATTGAAGCAGATAGTTCACCTTCCAATGACTTCATAAATATCTCCAATTCAACAGGTTAATCATTAATATTTGGAGGATTTTCTTGCCATGCTGTATTAGGAGGAGAACATCACCAGACAGACACATAAATTGTTTTATTTAACTAAAACAACAACGTTATGTATTCTGGATTTTTTTCTTCAAAAACAAACATATAATATTATAACAAAACAAGCATATGAATTTTTGAATTTAGTTAAATATTCAAGTTTTTTTAAATCAGGTTTGTTTTTGTTAAAATTGTTTTTCTAAAATAGTTAAATGAAATATTAAAAAAAAATTTAAATCGACTATGTCAGCCACGTCAACATGAGAAACTTAAAATTTAGGCTTCTGCAGCTAACTCAGTTGTCTTCACCTTCATTTTCCTTTGTTCGTTCATAATTTGGAAAAGAAAAACAAGCTTTCCTGCTTTTTCAGGTTCCAAACAATTTCTCAATTTGGAATGAATTAGTCCAAAGGAAGAAAATATTCTTTCGCAGTGTGCAGCAGCAGTCAAAAAAGCAAACAGGATGTTAGGAATCATTAAAAAGGGGACAGAGAATATCTTATTGCCCTTCTATAAATCCATGGTACGCTCACAACTTGAATACTGCGTATAGATGTGGTCTCCTCATCTCAAAAAATATATACTGGCATTAGAAAAGGTTCAGAGAAGGGCAACTAAAATGATTAGGGGTTTGGAATGGGTCCCATATGAGGAGAGATTAAAGAGGCTAGGACTTTTCAGCTTGGAAAAGAGGAGACTAAGGGGGGATATGATAGAGGTATGTAAAATCATGAGTGGTGTGGAGAAAGTGAATAAGGAAAAGTTATTTGCTTGTTCCCATAATATAACAACTAGGGGCCACCAAATGAAATTAATGGGCAGCAGGTTTAAAACAAATAAAAGGAAGTTCTTCACACAGCGCACAGTCAACTTGTGGAACTCCTTGCCTGAGGAGGTTGTGAAGGCTAGGACTATAACAGGGTTTAAAAGAGAACCGGATAAATTCATGGAGGTTAAGTCCATTAATGGCTATTAGCCAGGATGGGTAAGGAATGATGTCCCTAGCCTCTGTTTGTCAGAGGGTGGTGATGGATGGCAGGAGAGAGATCACTTGATCATTACTTGTTAAGTTCACTCCCTCTGGGGCACCTGGCATTGGCCACTGTCGGTAGACAGGATATTGGGCTGGATGGACCTTTGGTCTGACCCAGTATGGCTGTTCTTATGTTCTATGTCCTACACCGGCAGAAGAAGCTACTGCTGTTAAAAGTGAGATTACCACTTCAACAGTCTCTGAATCAAAGTGCTTAAGTGACTTCCACCAGTTCACTGGTGTGACTTTCTTTAAAACGTCATTAGCAAACATACTTCTTGAATAGTTCACCCTTAGCTCTGAAGTTTTATAGTTGGCATTATGGAGGGATAATTGCTGGATATCCATGTCATAGCCAAAACCTCTTCTTCAGATTTGACCCTGGTACCGAGTATTGAGAATATTTGCAAGAAAATGAGCTGGAGATAGTACTGTACTTGTCCCATTTTTTTTTTTTTTTGATGCTTGTAATTTAACTCTGTCATTGCATATTTCTCTTTTTAAGATCTCACTCAGTTCCTTCCAAATTTCAACAGCATCAGCAATAAAGCAGCTATTTCCCTGCATTTTGTTCAAGGCTACAGAAATAGGCTTTAGGGTACTCAGCATGTGTTCAACATTTCTCTTAAGACCAATGTTGAGAACTTTGGCTGTGACAGTGCCATCTATTTTTTCACAGTTTTGTTCACAAACTATCATCAGATTAGGCCAGTTCTTGATATAGTGCTCAAAACAGTCCACCACTGAGTTCCATCACATGTCTTGTGGGAGAGTTAGCTTGGTTCCTTCCACTTTTTTCAGAGCAGCTGCTGCTGCAAAGTGATTGTTATGGAAGTATTTTGCAATTTCAACAACATTAGCCTTTATTTCTGGAACACTGAAGTCTTTGGCTAGGAGGTGCATCAAATGAGCACTGCAACTGTATGTTGTTCGCTTGGGACTGTCTTCACTCCCTCTTCTAAATTTCTTCCAATCTTGGATACATTTGCAGCATTGTCTGTGATCAACCTGCGTACTAGACATTTGAATTTTTTTTTTCAGTTTGTTATAGCTTTTACTGCTACTTCTTGTAAATATTCTGCTGTGTGTGCATTTCCTGATGTATCAATTATTTCTGTAAGGAAGACATTCCCTTCTTCTGTTATCACACAAACACATACAACAGGATCATTGTGGACATTGCTCAATCCATCAAGACTCAGGTTAACAATTTTACCCTCTAGACCTTTTGCACACTGATCAATTTCTCTTTCATACACTTTATCCAGCAATTTGCCTGCGACATCTGCTCTGTTGGGTGGACTGTATCCTGGTCTTAATGACTGAACCATGTTAATGAAGTGGGGAAATCATACGGAAAGGAGAGTTTGTTGCATAAACAAACTGGGCAATTTTTTCATCAATTACCTCTTTTTGTAATCTGCTGGTTCTTACCTATTGTTGTTTCTGGATGATGATTTTTTTTCTCTTTCTGCCACAGGTGATATACTATGGCTATGTGACATACATGATGTGACTGAAACACTATCATTGGCAGATAACTCTGAAACTAATGATGGTGATCTTGAAGGTGGATAGTCTTCAGAATCCTGAATGTTGAGGATAGATTCTCCTAAACAAAATAAGTCAATGCAGTTATTTAATTATTATTAATGCACTGCTCATTTAGTATAGTCATTGTATTCACTGACACTCAGTACTACTTTAAAGGTGAAATTGTAAAAGGAAGATCTGCCTATTTCAACGATTTATTTTTTTATCACAACTACATTTAAAATGATAGCACCATAGAGTAACAACTATATTTTTTTTTGCTCAAACATGAGAATTCAAGAATAGTCCAGAAGGAAGACAGGCAGTCCTTAAGAAAGAAGAATGAAATAAAGTTTACCAACCTGAAGATCCTGCATGTTCAGACATTTTCCTTTCATCATCTTCAACGCAGCTTCCTCCTGAGAAGGAACACTTCTCATGATGTTTCCTTTGGGCAACCAGGCCTTGCATTTCTTTGTTGCACTGTTTGCATTTTGCACACATGCCTGTCTTACCCACAGGTACAGGAACTTCATTAAAATATTCCCAAACTGGGTCTCTTTTACGGCCTGCTGGCATTATAGGTTTTCCCTTCTAGTGAAAGAATGGTATGGTAGATTTCAGATCAATGAAGGCTACACTCAGAAAGACCTCAAGATTTCTGGAATATGCTTCTCAAACAGTTTCACTTTTGTTTCTACTGCCTGTCCCTCCCGTCTCACATTTATCTCCAGACTTCTTCTCCTTGTCCAGATCTATTCTGCCCCCAACAACCTTCTATTCATTGAACTTTTTGAAACTTTGCACTTTTAGAGAGCGGTAAGGGATTGACTCTGTGTACACAAATTTACAGAGGGACAATAGGGTTGAGGTCTGTTATTTCTCACCTCTGTATATTATTTATTTATTTAAAAACATTTTTGCTGTTAACAAGCATGTTATCTCTGAAGACACAAATCCACAGTTTGAGAACTGCAAAACTAAGCATCTCTGATGTTATCTTCTAGACTGAGCACCGAGTCCCATTGGGTAGTTAGAAAGATTAACCTAAATAATTATACAGAAGCCCCTGGAACCTCATAAGATTGGGTCCCTAATCCATGAACTATTGGAACTCATTTACAAAACTTTTCTTAAACATTACATGAATATATTGTCCCATACTATAGAATTAGAATTTATATTCTCTATTCCATGATGAGATATCTTTGAGCTATACTGTATCTTAGTTTGTTTTTTATTTAAATTGGATTTTTTTTTTGATAAAATGCTTTTTGAGGAAAAAAACAATCTGATTTTTATCCACCCTGGTACTTGTAATGGCTTAAATAACTCCGTTGTAAAATAGCATCTGAAAACTCTTGCTATTGCACAGGTGTGGCAGTTGGGCTAAGTAATCCATCATCTATGTCAGGGGTGGACAAACTTTTTGGCCTGAGGGTCACTTCAGGGTTCCGAAATTATATGGCAGGCTGGGTAGGGACGGCTATGCCTCCCCAAACAGCCTGGCCCCTGCCTGCTATCCGCCCCCTCCCACTTCCTGCTCCCCTCAGAACCCCCGACCCATCCAACACCCCCTGCTCCTTGTCCCCTGACCGTCCCCTCCCGGTATCCCCAGCCCCTGACAGGTCCCCCAGGACTCCCATGCCTATCCAACTACTCCCTGTCCCCTGACTCCCCCCGGGGACCCCTTATACGACCTCCCCGCCCCCTTATCAAGCCGCTCAGAGCACCAGGACTGGCAGCCATGCCGCCGCGCAGTCTAGAACACCGGGGCAGGCTGGTGGCTCTCGCAGCTGCGCTGCCCGGCAGAAGCTCGCAGCCCTGCTGCCCAGAGCGCTGGTGGCACGGCGAGCTGAAGCTGCGGGGGAGGGGGAATAGCAGGGGAGGGGCCGGGGGCTAGCCTCCCCAGCCGGGAGCTCAAGGGTCAGGTAGGAGGCTCCTGCAGGCTGGATGTGGCCTATGGGCTGCAGTTTGCCCACCTCTGATCTATGTAGTCTCTTTCGTGTGATCAGTGAAATTGTTACTCTACAGCTAGTTTGCATGCAAGAGTGGTGTTGGCTGAGTTATCTTTGTCACAATGGTCAAAGACTCTTGGCGTGGAAGAGATAAATGCCTTACTGTAGTTGAAAACCTGTGCTATTGCACGGGTGTAATTCATAAAGTCAAAATGGCTGAGAACTTAAACTGGATGATACAGACTGCAAACACCAGTGGTGATTGAACCTAGTGTGGTGAACGAAAAGAGCTCTCAGCCATTCTTGTGGCTGTTTCCATTGCTTCATGCTGACTCAGCAGACATTTTAGGCTTCAGAGTGACAATTCTGGAATCTTATTTTATAGATAATGGTTCAGGTATGTCTCAGTACCATTTTACTGGTACTTTCCAGCAGAAAGACCCCTCTACTGACAGTTTCTTATAAAAAACAAACCTCATTTGAATTCAGGAGCAGGACATTTTCGAAGTTTTATTCAGGCAAGCTCTATTATTTACGAGAAACATATATACGTCTTCTAGTTAATTATATAATTTGTCTTTTCACAATGGTCAACGTCTCTAGCCTTGTCATTAGAACTGGTTAGAAATTATTTTTGATTTTTCTCCATTCCCCTCCCCAACAAATTGTATGACCTAGAGGGATGCTCAACCTTTCTCAGCAGGTTAGAAACCTAGACAAAATGCCATGGGATCCCCAAGTGCTCCTGAGGTTCGAGATAGTGACATAATCAGTGTGTTCTTTAGCCATTTTTCCTGAGTTGCAATATTTCCATTGATGTGCATCTCTCCATAATCATTCATGTTTCTGTTACTTCCAGAGTAGACTGCTGCTAATACTGTTCTGTGCTCTTGAAGACCACTTGGTGGATCTTGTACTAACTGAAGCCAGTAGCTAACTGACTTTGCAATACAAGCCACTTGAAGCATTTTTTAGACTGCATTAGATTATATACTTCTCTGTGCAATTCAAGGTGCTGACTTGGATCTATAAAACCCTATAAGATTTGAATCCTGCCTGACCTAGACTGCCTCTCTCCCAGGGACTATCTTGACAACTGATCTTCTAATGATCCTTATATATGAATGAAATGGAAATAGAAGCAGGGAATACTGGTGGAGAGGACTCTGGAATTCAGTTTTCCTGGCTGGTCAGAACTCAAGACCTTCAGCATAGTGTGTAAGGCCCATCTATTCATTTTCTCTGATGGAGTGGAGGGTTGAATTTCTTTTGAGGGGGAAGTAAGTATAAGCAATAAGACCTACATGTGCATGGACACCTAGAAATGGCTAGTTTTATGACCTGTGCAGTGACATCAGGCTTTAAAGATCTAAAACCAGAATTAGTATAACTTTCTTAAAACCAAAGCACTAACCTGAGCGTTGACAAACTGTTGGCAGAAAGACAAGGTGGCAGCTTTCTCTTCTGGATCTGTGCCCTTTTTAAGTTACTATATACTTCATGTATTATGTGCCACAATTTTATGGTCACAGTGCTACTCTTATTAATTTTATCATTACAGACTACGCTTACCTGGGGACCCTACTTGTGGTTTCATATGCTAAGAGTTGCCACGTCAACCTTATCAGGTATTGGTTCATTTACTTTTTAAGGTAAACTACTCCAAAGAATATTAACTATCTTTTTGAAAGCTTGTTACATGATGAGGTGTAACAACTGGTAGGTGACTTACTGGCCATTTGGAACATTCCTCAGGTCTGCCACATCTATATTTTGGTTGTGTAACTTTCCATCTCTTCGGTGCCAAGTTATTTCATTTTACAACTGTGAGAAAATCAAATTCCATCTCTTTCTGTTGAAAGAGATGTAATGAAAGAATAAACCAAAATCTCCCTTTTGCTAAATACTAATTTCCTCATCTGTGGCTTACTAAGGAAACATTTGTTCAGGCGAGTTGTGAGAAGTAATCAATCTGTCTTCCTGGGAAGAAATGTGCATGATCTGTCAGTTGTGTGTGGCACTTGGTCACCAATTGGCTGACTTACAAAACCAAGCTAGAATCAAAGCTGCTTTAGACATTTGCAGTTCATGAGCATTTAATTGATGTGACATATGTCCTGATTTGGTTTAATAGGGAAATATTTTGGTGTGCCTCCAGACATATAAGAACTTCAGTAGAAGGATATGTGTAAAATAAAATGTTTTCCAATCACAGGCCATTAGGTCTGTAAGTCTGTTTTCTATAGAACTTACCGTCTACAGCAGTGATGTCTATAAATCACTTGTGTGACTTGGCCTGAAAAGAACTTTGTAGAGAGAGAGTCAGTATGCATAAGGTTTTAGTTCTTGTTATCTTGAGATTCTTGAATATTGTGTTAAATATCTGTATTCACAGTATTTTTGAGATGTTGTTTGTTGGATTATCTAATACCTAGCTTCTCATTTGCTCTTCTCGGAGAGTGTTAAGCAACAGAGCTAACAAGTTTACATTATCCAGTAAGCTTATTTTCCTGAGAGGTCCTGCAGATTTGAGGTACCATATATGCTCGATCATAAGCCGGTTCGTTTATAAGCCGACCCCCCCCAAGATGGATAAGTAAAAATGGAAAATTTTTATGACCCATTCACAAGCCGACCCTATAATTCAGAGATCAGCAAACTTTGGCTCCTGGGCCATCAGGATAAGCCGCTGGCGGGCCGAGATGATTTGTTTACCTCGAGCATCCCCAGGCACGGAGGTAAACAAAGTGTCCTGGCGCGCCAGCTGCTTACCCTGACGGGCCGGGACAGCAACTGGTGGGGAAATGCTTTTTTTTGGGGGGCGGGGGAAGAGAAGCTGGGGGTCAGGGGACTCCACCCCTAGCCCAGGGACCCCCAGACTCTCCCCATCCCATCCTTTCCCACCTTATCTGGGGAGGGCCAGGGGAGGATGTCTCTGGCCTGGCTGGGCCGGGCGTCGCGGCCACAACCTGCCAGCCCCGGAGCTGCATTTGCTTCAGAGGCTGGGGGGAGAGCAGCGTGGCCAGAAGCAGAGAGACTCTGGCCCCGCCTCTTCCCTTCTGGCTCTGCTGCCTCTCCTTGCTCCCTTTGTTGGGGGGAGGGGCTGTGTCCCACCTCTCCCTCTCTATACCCGTTCATAAGCCGACCCCCTTCTCTGGTGCGTCCCTTTTTTCGTAAGAAAAAATCGGCTTATGAACGAGTATATACGGTACATTCTCCTTGGTTTTTCATCCTCCTTGCCCTCAAGGCCCTATACTGCAGCAATCATTTTGGCCAAGGAATTGCCATGAGCCCATCTATTCCACTCCTTTGTTAGAAGGGATGCCCACTTAGCCCCTGGTGACTTAAACTGAGAGAACTGAAATCAAATCCCATTGATCTATGCAGCTGTGTATAGCACACACTGTCGTTAAAACACTGTTAGCCCAGAATCTACATATGTCAATACATACATTCTACATACATACGTGTGTGTGTGTATATACTATATATTCTATATACATTCTGTTCTATTTGCTGGCTGCAAACATCACTCAGTACAAGTACTTGTAATCTAGCCATTATTTTACATAGTCTTATTTTGTTCTGCTTTGGAATCTGTTAACACAAAAGTACCCAATTACAAAATTAAAAGTACTTCCTTTGCAGTCAAATTTTCACACTATTTGGTTCCTTTTATTAATTTTATGTGTAGCCTCCAGTTTTGTCATTCATTCCTGCATTTTTGACTAGTTACCCACTGTTATTGGTAACATTAAATGTGCTAATGAATTAAAATATATAAAGGTATTATATTTTAAACACACTGAATTATCAACTTGTTCATTAAAGTGCAGTTCTACTCTGAAAATGAATGTAAAAATGGGCATTATGGGGTTCTGTTTCTATTTTCCATAATATATGTCCTCATTTGAAGATAATATACTTTTACCGTGGGCCCTGGAAGTTAAGCTGGATTCTTTCCTTCTCGCACATTTTTGCAGGTTATAAAGATTCTGCTGACCAAACTCTGCCCTCTGTGACATTTATGCAACCATGTGTGCAATCCCACTGAAAACAACATGAAAGTGGAACTGACTTGAACTTACTAAACAATATGCATAAGTAACAGAATCCATCTCTTTACCTAGCTAGGTTGGCTGTCCAGTGTGAACAGCAGTAAACAGTAAATATATCACTAAATTGAGCAGTTATGACTGACTACACATGATGATTTTTTTTAAGCAGCTGCTCTCTTTTGAAGTAGAACTGCTCTTAAAACTCTGAAAACAAAATCTAAGGAATTCAGGTAAAGGCCTCTCTGTTTTATTTTTAGTGTGTGACTTCCTTGGGGAAAAGATTGCATCCGTTTTGGGCATAAGTACACCAAAATACCAGTATGCCATTGATGAGTACTACAGGATGAAGAAGGAGGTGTGTCTTTTTCTTTACTGTTAAGTTTGACAAAGTAAAAATTGCATTGTCTGTAGTATTTACTAAAGATAGCTCAATCTATTTGGCCTAAACCTCAGCCTTTTCTTTGAATCTTTCTTTCTTTTTAAAGAAGCTCTCTTCCCATATGCTTCCTCACCTTTAGACTCTTACCACTGGATTAGCAATTTCCAGGCCTCTTAGTGAGTCCTGGTCACTGCTGTATTCCAGTCTCTTGCACAGTGCACTTTAAGGACAATTTGCAGATTGTGTGAGAGATGCATGTAGCGGTTATTGGACACTGACTGAATTCTTTTAGAGGAATGGTGGAGGTTCAGTTTTTAAGGTGCCTTTTTAAATTGTTTCGTACGGTTATTGTTACTCCTGAAAGAACAGGTTAACAAACAGTGAAACAATTTATACTGAAGTCTTTCACTCACAATTACAGAAATATTCAGTAACTTGTCTTTTAATGATCCTTACGTGTTTTTCATTTATTTGTTTTTATCAAGCTACTTAACTTGTCCCAACTTCCCTGCTTGTGTCCCCTTTGTTCCCCCTTTCCCATGATATATCACAAAATTAATGGCTTGCACAAATGTCCTGTGTCTTTGCATTGACTCTTCTTACTTGGAATATTTCTAGTATTTTAAAATGGTAAAACTTTTCATTCACAATGGCAAATTCCTGAAATTCTGAGGGTTGACATTCCAAAGCACATGCTGGGGGAAGATCTCTTATAACCAAGTAATGACTTCTGTTTGCACATCTTTGTAAAATGTTGAAAATGCAAACCTTATTTGAAAGGTAATAGCCAGAAATATTACACATTATTGCTGTTGACAAATAATTGGCTTATTAAGTCAAAATTTATCTGTGTGTATCTCGTTTGCATGTGTAGAGAAAGTTCAACTCTTCAACTTCATTTCTCAGAGTAGTGTGAAAGGTGATTCTGGAAAAAGTATTTCTGAATGATTACTGGAATGGACCAGTGACTTGTAACTGACGTTTGCTTTGGTTATTATGGCTGAACTATCAATGAAAGCAAAATTTTTGTTAGAGCAAAGATGTGCTTGGATGCCTGTAATTGAAACTGACGTGTTCTTGCAGAAGGAGTTGTGAGGAATACAGGTTGCAGAAAGTATTGTATTTTGTGGAATTTTTTTTCTTAGGAGGAAGAGGAGGAGGAAGAAAACAAAATGTCAGAAGAGGCAGAGAGACGATATCAAGAGCAGCAGAGCAAGCCACAAGATGAGACTACTGTCCAGACAGACCAACCTGAGGCAACAGCATGTAATGCATTTGTGAATCTCAATTTTGAAACTGAGGGAGAAGGCCAATCTGTTGCAGAAAGTAAACAAGACTTAACTACTGTCCCTACTTAAAATATAAGGTTCTGCATAACGCCAATTTTTTTAAATTGGCAGCAAAAGTGTGGGAAAAATCTTGTACTTTTTCAGTGGAATGTAACTCATTTAAAATTCTGGCCAGGAGAGAGCTAAATAATGTCTGTTCAGTCCACAACTATTGAATAAAGCCTAAGACACTGCCATTTCTGTTAAAATAAAAATTTTAGACAACAAAAAAAATTAGTTGAGTATAAATTAAATATGCTAGACCTCATCTTTTTCTGAACAGTGTAGGTAAAAATGTCTCTAATCTTTTCCTTGAACATCTGGTGCCTGTCTGACACTCGTGGATTGAAGATAGTGCTATTTTATACTTTTAAAAGCCTATTTTGTATTTATAAAATCCTTATTGAAAATTAGCTCTCTATAAATAGATTGTCTGACTAATTAGAACTGATTTCCCATAGTGGCTTCACAAGGCACCTTAGTGACTTCCAAGTTCACAATAATGTCTTTATTTATTGTCACCATTTTATGTATTTATTATTTAGACACGAGCTTTAACCTAACGGTGTCTGAGTGCCTGTTGAAACAATTTCCTCTTTTAAAAGGAGGTTGTAAGCTCTATTTAGAACTTGCTCAGCTAAAGCTACATCAATTGTGGAGGTTAGCAGTGCTCAGACAACGAATTCTGTTGTCTAGCAAAGAACAGTATGAGCATCAGCTCTGTGAAGCACAGTCTCACTCCATTTATGAGAGACACTTCTCCTAGCCAGTTAAATATATAGTTTCAGTAGGTTCTAATAAGGTCCTAGGAAGTAAATTGAAATCGGATTCCTGGCCTTGAATTAAACACTCCAATTGTCAACATTTTAAAGACATAGGGTACCCATCTATAGCTAAAAGTGTGCTGTTTGGCTGTTTGGTCTGCTCTAGAGTATTTATATGATGCTGTAGAGTCTCCATAGTGTTACCTGAATGGAATATTTGTGTATATCATGCAAAAATATTGTATTTGGTTGCAAGTGAGGAGTTCAGCTTTGCAGCTTTTCCCCCCTGAAGTATTTAAAAATGAACTAAAGAAATACAGGCTAAATTTCAGTATTAGAATCTCTCTTAAGGAAGCAATTTCTGTTAGCTCTAAAGAACTAATCAAAATTACTTAGATTTTAAAAGAAATTCCAACTGAATTCAATTTAACTGAAATTAAGACTAAGCCTTCTGCTAAAATGTTAGTATCTGTATTTTTGTATTGGAAACAAACTATCTTACCCAGGGGAAGACACTGCTCTTCTGCTCAGAGGCCATTGTAAACCAGGCCCAAATAATGATTAGAGGAAGAGTTAACTAAAGTAAGAAGCAGCTCGCTCTCCTAACTTGCAAAAGAGAAATAGTTTATTTCAGGGCACTCATACCTGAGCTCTCTAGGTAAGGAAGGAAGGAACTGGAGTATTCCCCAAGTCTTGCAGTGCAGAATGTTGGTAGGTAAATACAATAGTTTCTTCACCACCAACAGACATCATGTGAGTAATAATTTCAAATGAAAATCTTACTATCTTTAGGTGAAATTTCTAAAGTTTAAGAAAACATTAGAAATCTTGAGTGAGATTCTTGGGCGGTGCAGCCCACAAGGGGAAAAGTTACCACCTTAAGGGCTTTCTGATTCTGGGTACTTGAGGGGACTGCCTGACCTATGACAATCCTCCTGGGCTGTGGCACTATGAAGAATGCCTATAGCACTCTGAGCATGCCTTCTGTGCCCCCTACACTGGGACTTGTTTAGGATCCATTGCAGAGCTACATAAGGTAGCTTTGTACTGTGCTTGTGATGAGGGAATTCTTCCTCTGCCAGGTCTGGGTCTTTTCTGGTCTCTTTATAGTGCTTCAGCAGCTGTCTTAATCAACTATCCTCTTTGCTTTGATGCTCTATCCTTTGCCTCTTTCAGCTTCTGATGAACATCTGCAAGAGGTAGCTTGAGTCCATTGTGAGTGAAACAAAGAGCACATTGGTAATAGATGAACTACTTAGAGCCTACATTGTCTAAAATTGGTATCTGTTCAGGGCAAAAGCCTACAGTAACTTGTGAATAAAATCTTTATTAATGGAGAGAAGGATGTTTAGCTTTTTCTGCCAGAAATTTATCAACTGTGACTGCACTATTGTCTATTTTCTTGTACTTTCTGTTGCAGTGAGCAAGGAATGCTCGCTGTCCTGGTGTTAAAGTTCTTTGTATAAAATGTGTTACTCACTGTGCCTTAATACTTAATCCTTCCTTCAGTTTATGCAAAATGTATGAAAGTGGTTACTTTAACATTTGCTGTAAATGCATAATATTACTGGTTATTTTATATTTAATATAATTTTGAACTTTACCTTGGCTCTGTTTTTCTTTCATACTGTAGATCCAGCCCTTTTGTAGTTGTGTGCCTGGATCCGGGGTGCTTAAGTTACTCAGTGCTTTCAAGAGAAAACAATAAGATGCATGCCCGTTAAGTCCATGTCCTCCTAAGGGCATCTGTTTGGACACTGAAACTCAAGGGTGTCTTACTTCCCCCAACCCACAAAATGCATCCTGAGATGAACTCTGCACCCAGGCGTAATTGGGATGTTATACATTTTACCATCTGACTTGGGAGGCTTAGTACTACTTAGAGATAAATATGTATCAATCCAAGGGCAGCATTAAGTCATTTTAGCTTAAATCACCCCATTTTAGCGATAGGGCAACATTAGTGAAAACTTCTCTGTACTCAACTCAGCCTTCTGAGGTAATATACAGGAATGAAAGTAAAGCCTTGAGGTGTATACAAAAACTTCCAGTTTGACTAGTGGTATGATTTAATTAAACCAGTGAAAACCCTGCTGTAAATACTTGCACGTAGCTTAAATAAATTCTGAATAGACTTAAGCTAAGCAACAACAGACCACTCTTTTAAATTGCTGCAAACCCCTCTGTAGATACACTAATATTGTTTTGAAACATTCAGGTTAAACCAGTGCATGTTCCTCTTATTGACAAGACAGTTCACTTATGCCATTCAGTTATTTGTGTATCTACCACAGATGCTAGTGTGTGTGTTAAACTCTGTTTGTCAGATCACTGTTAATTGCTTATTCTCTCTCTTACTAAAATAAAAATTCAAATTTTTATTTATACAAAGCCTTCATCTATAGTTGAATAATGTGGGGGGAGGAAACAGTACACATTGCATACATAGTTGCTAGTGAACACTACATGTGACAGGTTTAAAAACTCTGTTGACATCAAATACAGCAGAGTTAGACCAATCCCAAGATTCCTACTAACTTCAGCAGTAGCAGAAACAGGCTAACACTGGGCATTTTTGGAAATCCCATCCTTAATATTCTGCAGGTTTTAATATACATCCTAGAACAAAATGTTGAAAGAGAAATGTTACTTGCTACTGTAGGTTGAAGAAAGATTCCAAACAATCTCTTCAGCTTACTAAAATCAAACCACTGTTGTCTCTTAAATAGCACTGTAGCTATTTTGGCTTCACCATTTATCAATTTGACAACCCCTATACAAAGTTTTAATACCACCCATCTGGGGGAAGATGGAAGTGTCTTATTTGGATAATGAATAGGCCTGCAGCTTCAGAGTTTGTGCACATTTAGGCACATCTCCATGAGTACAGTGTATTCCTGTTATGTATCGTCAATATCTGTAGTATTGTCATTATCACTTGCTACAAGAACCTCTCTGTTCTCATAGGTCCAGAAGCCATTCAGATCAATTAGAATGCTGGTAACAGTGTCTCCTTGGCTACTGTTGATTAAGTCTTGAAGGGAGATCTTGTACGGATCCTTGGGCTTCACCATATCAAAGATTTCATCCTATGAAAGGAAAACCATAGAATTAAAAGGCACATTTATAAGCAGAATAGTGATTAATTTATCCATAGCATGATCATTTGGGCAGTCTGTGCCCCTCACTCATGAAGCTTTGATCTAAAATAAGATTGCATCTTAAGTACAGAGCTGGTAGCTGAATACACTGCCCCTCTAGTAATGGTCTTACTCAGCCAGAGAGGAAGTATGGTGGGCTCAGAAAGGAAACATGAAGCCCTGCCACTTTAAAAAACAACAAAACGCAAAGAAATCAGGCAAATCCCTACCTAATGTTATGGAATTTTCTCTTCATTAAACGTGTCACTTGCAGTATTTCAAGGCTTCTGAAACTAAATAGGGAACTGCTAGCTAATATTATGTTAGAATGGTATCAATAAGATGTAGTATGCTTTTAGTTACTGGCAGTTCTCAAGGTAGAACTATTTGATTTCTTTACAAGTAAGATAAACTTCCAATTATTGTCAAGCATCTAAAACCAAAGGTGAGGCTCCATGTGTGCTTATTGTAGGTACTTGCATCAGAAAAAAATTTACTAAGAGAAGTTGAGTACTAAAAACTTTGCTTTCAGAATAATTAGTCTAGAATGAAGGGGAATTTCCAAGGTCACATTGCTGACGAGTTATATTTTTTTACAGCATGGCAAAGTTGATTTAACAGCTCACAAATACCCAGTGGCTACAATACTGTGCAAGTAAAATTTCAAATCTGTATAATTCAAAAATTCCAGTTATGCGCACATGGTACTCTCTATATTTAGGGAAAGCTAACCTTGACATCTTGAAAAGAAACTGGTTCTTGTCCATGGATTTTCATTTGTTCCTGAATAGCCTATAGGAAAAGAAAAGCTGTTAGAGCAGTAGAAACCTAAGAAACAAAACTGATAATGTAGTGTTCTACAGTTGCTCAGTACTAGATTTAAAAAATATATATTTTTAATTGTCTAAAAGAGACAAGTGGGTGAGATCTTTTATTGGACCAACTTCTGTTGGTGGGAGAGACAACCTTTCGAGCCACACAGAGCTCTTCTTCAGGTCAAAAGCTTGTGTCTCTCTCTCTCTCTCTCCAACAGAAGTTGGTCCAATAAAAAATATTACTTCACTCACCTTCACTCTCTAATATCCGGGGACAGACACAGCTACACTACATATTTAAAGAAAGAGATGTTAACCGTAGTGGTAGTGGCTGCAACCCATCCTTCCTTCCATGAATAGAGTGAGCAATCCAAACGATGAAAGCAACTGGAATTAAATTATCCACAAAGGCAGGATTGGATTAAGGTCAATCACTATGGGTACGTCTACACTGCGACTGGCACAGTGCAGAGCAGGAGAAATGCAACTGGATAAATAGACATATGCTAGCTGTCAGGGTTCCCTCCCCACTCTGAACTCTGGGGTACAGATGTGGGGACCCGCATGAAAGACCCCCTAAGCTTATTCCTACCATTTTAGGTTAAAAACTTCCCCAAGGCACAAATTCTTCCTTGTCCTTGGATGAGTACTGCTGCCACCACCAAGTGAGTTAGACAAAGATTCAGGAAAAGGACCACTTGGAGTCACTGTTTCCCCAAAATATCCCCCCAAGTCCCTTCACCCCCTTTCCTGGGGAGGCTTGAGAATAATCTACCAACCAGATAGGT
This sequence comes from Terrapene triunguis, assembly GCF_002925995.2. Lineage (NCBI taxonomy): Eukaryota > Metazoa > Chordata > Testudines > Emydidae > Terrapene > Terrapene triunguis. Next base: position 56,389,966 of record NW_020664447.1, read on the forward strand.
AAACAAGGTGAGCACAGACCAGACCCTTGGGTTTTTAGGTTCTTAAAAAAACAGAACTTTAGTATAAAGAAAAAAAAGTAAAAAGCACCTCTGTAAAATCAGGATGGAAGGTAATTTTACAGGGTAATTAGATTTAAAACACAGAGGGTTCCCCTCTAGGCAAAACTTCAAAGTTACAAAAACAGGGATAAACCTCCCTCTTAGCACAGGGAAAATTCACAAGCTAAACCAAAAGATAATTAACGCATTTCCTTGCTATTACTTACTATTTCTGTAATATTAGCTGTACCATTTCAGTAGGAGCTGGATTACTTGCTTGGTCTTTCCCTTTGTCTCGGAGAGAACCACACACAGCAAAAACCTTCCCCCTTAGATTTGAAAGTAGCTTCTCCCCTTATTGGTCCTTTTGGTCAGGTGCCAACCACGTTATTTGAGCTTCTTAACCCCTTACGGGTAAAGGAGGGATTTTATGCTACCCTTAGCTGTATGTTTATGACACTAACTCTGTCTGAGCTACTGTGCTAAAAATGGTATTGTGGCCATTGCGACACAGGTGGCAGCATAGGCTAGCCACTCAACAAGTACCAGCCCACCTAATGCTGGGTTGGTAGCCCGTACCACGACATCCACACTGCTATTTTTAGTGTGCTAGTTCAAGCAGAGCTAGTGCAAGTCTGTTCACCAGGACAGGGAGGCATGCTCCCAGCTCCCGTATAAACATACCCTATATGCCTGGGCCCTCAGCTTCTGGAGTGACATGTTGAGCTCAATCTTAACTTTCAGTGAAAAAAATAGTTTCTAACCCTCACAGATGCAACAAACAGCTTGAAAATGTGACCCAAGTGTAATTGAGGCCTGCCTTAGTCTGCAGACAGCCTAAAAGTGTGAAGTGCCCCATTCATTTTAGCTATAAAAGCACCTACCACGCAAATGAGGGACATGGCTGAGGCAGGATCACAGGGGCCCCAAGTGGGGGTATACCCGAAGGCCCCAGATTGCCTTAATTTGGTCCTGCACAAATTGCCACACTGCTAGTGACCTGGTAAGAGCACACTTAGGACTTGTCCACATTTGAAATGCTAGAGCTCCAGCAGGGCTGCTATAGTGCTTTCAGTATAGACACTATCTATGCTGACAGCATAGGTGATCCATCTTCCCAAGAAGCAGTAGCTAAGTCAACAGAAGAATTCTGCCATTGACTTAGCATTGCCTACATTGGGGCTCAGGTTTGCTTAACTATGCCACTCAGGGGTGTGGATTTTTCCTGAGCAACATAGTCAAGCTGACTTAACTCTTAGTGTAGAACAGGCCTTAATATTTTTCTCTGTAGCCCACTTTGATAAACATAAGATAATAGATTTACTGCTGTGGATAAGAAAGATCAATACAAAGTTTGATACCGACAATTGAAGGGCATTACTGACATTGCAAAGGCAGGGAGTCACCTATATGGAGAAAGGGGGCAGATGACCACACAATCTAATAAAAATTATTGTATTTATATAGGATTTCTGAATTCTAGCTGTACCCCAATTGCCTGCCACCCTCCATTACAGAGGTGATTGCATTATAGTGGTACTGTACAAAGATTATATAGTTTGTAAAGTGTTTTGGGACAAAGGGTGTTACGTAAACTATTATGCTGATTTAAATGTTTAGATTCCACAGCAAAAAATACAACTGGTTCTGCATTAACTGAATGAAACTTTGCAGATTAAAGAAATGAATAATCTGAACAAAATGCAATTTTGCAGTGTAAAACATATTTGAACTTAACATCACGTGGAACTACACCCTAGCACAGCCAATTTGAAGCAAAACACAGCTTTTTATTATCTAGATTTTTTTTATTAGAGAAAATTTGAGATAGCACTATACCTATTACATTTAGAAACTCAATGAATAAAGACAGTGATTCCTTGCTATAGGAGAGATTTGAATTGAGGCACAACATGTTTCATTCACTACATAATTCTGTCCAAACATTTGAGTGGACCTATGTAAATTGTACAGTAAGGGGGAAAAAACTAATCCAAAGATGAAGGACCAATCAATGCCTGTGACAGAGTTCTGTATTTATTTTCTATAGCAAGCTACTTTGAAAGATGGAACCTGGATTCTGGTTGGTTAAAATAATTCACAGCAGTAGCTAAACTAAACCACAAGCTGGGAAGAGAAGGTCAGCATCTTTGTACAACGCACTAACAAATTTAGTAAGTTAACTAAATGAAGCCATGCAACATGGTGATAACCAACCCAACAGTATTTAGCAGCAGAAAACACATGGCGCCAATAGGCTGAGGGAGTCCAACTTAAGGGCCTCCTCAAATGTCCCCTGAAGTCAAGGAGAGTCTTTCCACTGATTTCAATAGGCATTGGATCAGACAGTGAGGACACCAATTCATGCAGATTTACCTTGTGAAATTGGCAATCATGCTTTATGTAATTTAAGAACTACTACAAGTGGTTTTCTGTCAACTGTGACAAAATTGTCACCAAGTTCTTTTATTACAATTCTCTGGCACCATCTGAACCACCAGCAACAAGCCAATACTAAAGTGAACCTGTTTCACGCTCTGTATAGAATTCAGCTCAGGCTGGATTCTGTACCAGCACAGCACTTACTGAAAAAGCTTTGAAACTATTCCAGTGTTTATTTGGAAGACTTCTGTTGAAAGATCGTGCTTTTCCAGAATGATATAATTGAAGTCACTATCAGTAAAGGGTTTTTGTTTAATAGACAGAAGGTTTATTACTGAACAACAGCAAAGGGCATGAGACTATAAATAAGACTTTATGAGCTATGTCTGAATGCTTAATGAGCTGAATGAATATGTACTTGTTCTTGATTTGGATAGTGCAGGCTTGAGTACAATGAAATGCAGTTGATTTTAGTATCTTAGTACAAAATGCCACGTGCAGATAACTAAAAATATTTGTGATTCTAACTTTATCTGACACAATTGTTGCTGAAGAAGGATCTTACGCCTGAGAACAGGATCAGGCAAATAATTCCCTTTGACATCAATCAAAGCCAGGATTGAGCCCCAAGCTATCAACACCAAAAATAATTGATAACTTTTCTTACTTACAGTCTATTTTCTGCAAATATAGGCACTGCATAAGTTTCCAAGGAGATTCAACCATATGGAAAGTTTGAAGGGAGCGTTGCAAGCCAAAGGGAGATAACGTTACAGAAAAGTAAATTTGGAATTAGAGTAATTTTAATTACTGTTTTTTAATGGAAGCTTAACTATGAGAACCTTCTTCACAGCTAAATATTGAGAAAAATATTTGATTCACAGAGCCTTAGAAGGTGCAATGAGTTATTAGTGTGCAATCTTGAAATGTTAATAAATGAAATGCTTGAAAATGCAAGTTAATAAACACAAGTCTGCCAGCTGGCATCACTGAGACTTTGTGGGATAATAAACATGACTGGAATATTGGTATAGAAGGGTACAGCTTGCTCAGGAAGGACAGGCAGGGGAAAAAAGGGAGGAGGTGTTGCCTTATATATTAAAAATGTATACACTTGGACTGAGGTTGAGATGGAAATAGGAGACAGACTTGTTGAAAGTCTCTGGATAAGGATAAAAGGGGTAAAAAACAAGGGTGATATTATGGTAGGAGTCTACTACAGACCACCTAACTAAGAAGAAGAGGTGGAGAAAGCTATTTTTAGACAACTAACAAAATCATCCAAAGCATATGACTTGGTGGTGATGGGTAAGGCTCCATGTTTGTCACGGAGGTCACGGAAATCACAGATTCCGTGACTTCTGCAGCAGCCCCGTGCGGTTGGCCCAGGAGCTGCCTAAGCAGCTCAGGCAGCCCCTGGGTCAGTTGCAGTGGCTGCTGCTGGGGCAGTCTTGGGGGCCCACTGTCCCCTCCCAGCAGCAGGAGTTTGGGTGTGGGGGGGCTCAGGGCTGCTGCTTACCTGGGGCGGGGAGGAGAGCCCCTCCCTCAGCTGCCCTAGCTCCACATGCTGCCTCTGCTGACAGCACCGTCCCCGCAGCTCCCATTGGCCATGGTTCCCAGCCAATGGGAACTGCAGAACTGGGGCTTGGGGCGGAGCCGAGGCAACATGTGGAGTTAGGGAGCTGGGGCCGCCACTTCCCAGGAGCTAGGTAAGGAGCCTGTTGTCCCTGTCCCTCCCCCCACCCCATGGCATCCCCCGGGCCGCAATTGGCCCCTGTGCCCCCCCTCCAGCACCCACAGCACACGCACCCCGGGTTGCGCCCCCCCTCTCCAGCACCCACAGCACTCCCCCTCCCCCAGCCACAACTCACCCCCCGAGCACCCGCACCCCACTCCCCAGCACCTGCAGTTCCCCCCGAGTTCCCTCCCCCAGTTTTAGTTAGGGGTATTTTTAGTACAAGTCATGGACAGGTCACGGGCAGTGAATTTTTGTTTACTGCCCGTGACCTGTCCATGACTTTTATTAAAAATACCCGTGACTAAAACGTATCCTTAGTGATGGGGGACTTCAACTACCCAGGCATCTGTTGGGAAAATAATACAGCAGGGCACAGATTATCCAACAAGTTCTTGGAATATATTGGAAACAATTTTTTATTTCAGAAGGTGGAGAAAGCTACTAAGGAAGAGGCTGTTCTAGATTGATTTTGACAAATAGGGAAGAACTGGTAGAGAATTTGAAAGTGAAAGGCAGCCTATGTGAAAGTGATCATGAAATGGTAGAGTTCATGATTCTAAGGAATGGTAGAAGGGAAAACAGTACAATAAAGATAATGGATTTCAAGAAGGCCGACTTTAGCAAACTCAGTGACTTGATAGGTAAGATCCCAGGGGAAGCAAGTTTAAGGGGAAAAACAGTTCAAGAGTTAGCAGTTTTTCAAAGCAACATTATTAAGGGCACAATAGCAAACTATCCCACTGTGTAGGAAAGATAGGAAGTATGGCAAGAGACCATGATGGCTTAACCAGGACATACTCAATGATCTAACTCAAAGAAGAGTCCTCCAGAAAGTGGAAACTAGGTCAAATTACAAAGGAGGAATATAAACAAATAACAGGTATGTAGGGACAAAATTAGAAAGACCAAGGCACAAAACGAAATTAAACTAGCTAGAGACATAAAGGGTAACAAGAAAACATTCTTCAAATACATTAGAAGCAAGAGGAAGACCAAGGACAAGGTAGGCCCATTACTCAACGAGGGGGGAAAAACAATAACAGAAAAAGTGGAAAAGCAGAAGTGCTAAATGCCTTTTTTTGTTTTGGTTTTCATCAAAAAGGTTAGCAGCGATTGGATGACTAACATAGTGAATGCCAGTGAAAATGAGGTAGGATCAGAGGCTAATATAGGGAAAGAACAAGTTAAAAATTACTTAGATGAGTTAGATGTCTTCAAGTCACCAGGACCTGATGAAATACATCCTAGAATACTCAAGCAACTGACTGAGGAGATATCTGAGCCATTAGCGATTATCTTTGAAAAGTCATGGAAGATGGGAGAGATTCCAGAGGACTTGAAAAGGGCAAATATATTGCCAATCTATAAAAATGGAAATAAGGACAACCTGGGGAATTACAGACCAGTCAGTTTAACTTTAGTACCCTGAAAGATAATGGAGCAAATCATTAAGCAATCAATTTGCAAATACCCAGAAGATAATAAAGTGATAAGTAAGAGTCAGCATGGATTTGACAAGAACAAATTGTGTCAAACCAACCTAATCATAGAAGATTAGGGTTGGAAGAGACCTCAGAAGGTCATCTAGTCCAACCCCCTGCTCAAAGCAGGACCAAAACCAACTAAATCATCCCAGCCAGGGCTTTGTCAAGACGGGCCTTAAAAACCTCTAAGGATGGAGATTCCACCACCTCCCTAGGTAACCCATTCCAGTGCTTCACCACCCTTCTAGTGAAATAGTGTTTCCTAATATCCAACCTAGACCTCCCCCACTGCAACACTGCTTCTTGTTCTGTCATCTGCCACCACTGAGAACAGCCGAGCTCCATCCCCTTTGGAACCCCCTTACAGGTAGTTGAAGGCTGCTATCAAATCCCCCCTCACTCTTCTCTTCTGCAGACTAAACAAGCCTAGTTCCCTCAGTCTCGCCTTGTAAGCCATGTGCCCCAGCCCCCTGATCATTTTCATGCCCTCCTAATAGCTTTCTTTGAAAGGGTGACAAGCCTTGTGGACAGGGAGGAAGCGGTAAATGTGGTATACCTTGACTTTAGTAAGGCTTTTGATACTATCTTGCACGATCTTCTCATAAACAAACTAGGGAAATACTACCTAGATGGAACTACTATAAGGTGGAAGCATAACTGGTTGGAAAACCATTCCCAGAGAGTAGTGATCAGTGGTTCACAGTCAAGCTGGAAGGGCATACTGAGTGGGGTCCCGCAGGGATCATTTCTGGGTCCGGTTCTGTTCAATATCTTCATCAAGGATTTAGATAATGGCATAGAGAGTACATTTAAAGTTTGTGGACGATACCAAGCTGGGAGGGGTTGCAAGTGCTTTGGAGGATAGAATTAAAATTCAAAATGATCTGGACAAACTGGAGAAATGGTCTGAAGTAAATGGGATGAAATTCAATAAGGACAAATGCAAAGTACTCCACTTAGGAAGGAACAATCAGTTGCACACATACACAATGGGAAATGACTGCATAGAAAACAGTACTGCAGAAAGGGATCTGGAGGTCATAGTGGAGCACTGTTGCAAAAAAACTAAACATCATTCTGGGATGTATTAGCAGGAATGTTGTAAGCAAGACACAAGAAGTAATTCTTCTGCTCTACTCCATGCTGATTAGCCCTCAACTGGAGTATTGTGTCCAGTTCTGGGTGCCACATTTCAGGAAAAATGTGGACAAATTGGAGCAAATCCAGTTAAGAGTAACAAAAATGATTAGAGGTCTAGAAAACATGACCGAGGAGGGAAGATTGGAAAAAAATGGATTTGATTAGTCCGGAGAAGAGAAGGCTGGGGGGGGGGACATGATAACAGTTTTTAAGTACATAAAAGGTTGTTACAAGGAGGAGGGAGAAAAATTATTCTCCTTAACCTCTGAGGATAGGATAAGAAGCAATGGGCTTAAATTGCAGCAAGGAAGGTTTAGGTTGGACATTAGGAAAAACTTCCTAATTGTCAGGGTGGTTAAGCAATGGAATAAATTGCCTAGGGAGGTTGTGGAATCTCCATCATTGGAGATTTTTAAAAGCAAGTTAGACAAACACCTGTCAGGGATGGTCTAGAGATAATACTTAGTCCTGCCATGAGTGCAGGGGACTGGACTAGATGACCTCTCGAGGTCCCTTCCAGTCCTATGATTCTGTGATCTGCACACTAAATATAAAAGCCCTTAAGTGACTGCACACAACTACCATTGCATTTTCTATTACTTATAATGCATTTTGGATCCTCTGAGGCACTGAAACACTGTGTATAAAGAAATTAAGACCATCCCATACAGCTTTTTACCTTGTAAGTAAGTCTTCATTATAGGGCAATTTCAACTGTTGGAACACCAAAATTATTTTCTATTGATTTAAATTAAATCAAAGCAGTTTAGTTTCTAATGCAGGTAAGATGTTGAAAATGCCTTTTGAATTATTTCCAAGTTTTAGAATGTGAGGTTTTAACATTTTAAATCTTTTTTAAAGTTGACAAAAACCTCATAGTGAGCATAGGTAATTTAAAGTGTTTCCCTGCAGATCTGTAAGTAGAAGCACAGAGACTATAACAACACACATATAGAGACTTACCCTAAAGAAATAATTCAGGGAAAAAACATTCAGGTATCCTTTGTTCTCTATATCAAGCAGTTTGAAAATATATTGTAGAGCTGCAGGTTCTTTTCTGTTTTCTAATGCAAGCACAAAGTCCAGGTAGGTCTTATAGTCCTAAAAGAAAATACAACCATGATTATTACAGTCATCTTTTTAAATTGATTTTGCAAGCAGGAACATCGTAATTGGTGGCTATTTCACTGTAGGGTAGCCATTAGGTTTTTTTGGAAGACAACAACATGAAACAGAAAATGGTTGCTGCCACTGAAGTGAACGGAGAAGTTTGTTTCTATGATTTACTGAGGCAGCATACCCATACTTTTTCACTGACATTTTATTTGTACACTAAGGAGTCTGTCCAGAAATCCAAATGAAACAGGCTATATACATTTAAACAATATTTGTTTATTACATCCTTAGATTGCCAAGCATAGTCCAGTTGGCTGAGATGGGGACCATATGACAAGGTAGTTTCCAAAAATTTCCTCCACTTCTAGTCAATAGTTTATAGCACTAAAATATTGATAGGCTTGCCATTGGCTGAGAGTGGGCCACATGACCAATGTACCTAAAACACAGGACTCTCAAAACAGGGTAACTAATGCTGCAGGACTTATAGGACCAAACAGACCCTGGGTTGGGACATTAAATATAGTAGAATTTGGATCATATTTTCTCTTTTTTCTGTTAGTGCCACTGCTTTGGTTTCTTGACCACAATACAACAAATTAACTATAGCTACCTACATAGGTTACATATACACTGTATTTCTATGCATTCATCACAACCCCATCCACTTTAGCTTAAAATTGGAGCCCCAGAACACAGACCGCTAGGGTGAATTCACAATTAACTAAGTTTGCATTTTATAAACCATCTCAACATAAACACAAAGAACAGTGATACACTATAAATGAAGTGTTTCATGATAAACAATATACACATACGTTTTCACTGATTGTCTTTGTCCATCCTAAGTCTTTAGTTTTAGTTTATAGGCTCCTCACTATTCACTCTCATAGCTGTAGGAGGCACACAGCAAAACCACCATAGTCTTCTGCCTCACATTAACTGCACAATGAGGTTTATTATTTAACTAGCTGCTGCGTCAGCTCTCTAATGAACATTGTTCAGTTACTTGCCATTTGGATTTCATTAAAGAGAAAGAGCCAAAATCATTCCAGAAACATTCCTGCTTCTCCACATTTAGTTAACATTACTGCCTTCAGTTATTGGAGAGGAAAATTTATACTGGATTATCTTGGTTTGTTACAATGGTACCTCATCTCCTTTTACAAAAATATACTGGAATAACACATTATGCTTTTTGGTAATAATCAGATAATTATATTTTCTAAGCTCCTGCTCTGTTCTATTTGCAGAAGCAGGTACTAAATAAAATAGTCATATTACTTTAATCTGTTCTTTGTTTTAAAGATAATGCTTATGCTAATATATCTATCATAGTTTTAGTACAGAATGTGTAAATCGGAGTGCAAGCTAGAGATACATGATTACCATTTCTCCATCATAAGTCAGACATTCCTGGAAGACACGATCTAAAAATATGTTGGTCAGAGTCCCTGTTCCATAGCGGGACAGTTCCTCTTTGCTGAGCATACCATTGTGATCTTTGTCAAGATTTAAATACTGGCCTAGGAAGAAGAAAATAGACTGAAAATACAATAAAATCTCCCTACATCATAGAAGTAAATTTTAATGTGACAACACACAGAAGTGTCAAGTTCATTTAACATATTTCACATTCTTTTGGATTAAATGTATAAGTAAAGTTATTAAATTGCAATGTTCTAGCTCCGTAAGAATATTTATAGTGCACCCTAAGCATATACAGAATGTAGAAAGACAAGGTCCCTGCCCCAAAGCACTAACAGCATAAGTCACATGAAGATGGTAGATGGACTAGAACAAGCCTCAGTACAGAAATGGAGAGCAACAATGTAAGAAAGTTTAGCGGCAAAAGTAGTTTTAAAGAAGGAATGGAGGGCGATTGGCACACAAGGAGGGGGCTGTTTCAGGGGTAAAGAAGAGATGCACAGATAAGAGTGGGAATAGACATCGGGAGCAGTTAGGACAGAAGGTAGGGAAGAGTCTAAGGAGCATGTAGAGAGATGTAAGGGATAGTGAATTTGAGGACCAAAAACATGAACATGATGCAGAAGGTGAGAGGGATGTAGTGAAGAATGGAGGAAGCAAGAGAGGAAGATTATCTAAGCAGTGGGGTTTTACACAGATATGGGACCACAGAGGAAAGGTAATACTGAGTCTCTGACAAAATTATGCAAGCTAGTGAATACAAATGACTGTGCATGTAGGAACATACCATAAACCCTCAATGCGGACGGAGCAGAAAACCAATTTGTTTCTTGACTTTCTTTAGAAAGTTCTTCATCCCTTAACTAAATGAAAAGGAAGCACACAGTTAGAATTCAGGAAGTGCAAAGTGAAATAACAAAACATGTCAAGAGATTTTTACCTCCAATAAGTCATCCAGAAAGCTGCAAGCTAAAATATCTTGTATCTTTATCTTGCCTGTGGGAAAAGAAAAAAAAATATGTAACATGGTCACCTAGTTACACATCAACCTGGCCTGACTCACTTGAGAGGTTCCATTTACTTTTGTGGTACTGAGTGAATAAGATTACCAAGATTGGGTCCCAAAGATTACCAGGAAAAACAATGCAAACTTTTTATTATCAATTATGCTTCCTAATCCATCAAAAAGAGAATCAATAAAAAAGCTTATCACACAAACACAAGTTAAAATGTTAAATTTAAGGATCAAACACAAGTCATTTAAAAAAAAAATACAAATTAGCTGTTATAGTGTACAAAGCCTGACATTTGTAAACTGTGTCTCAGTTCAAAAAGGAATCATTATGGAATTACACAATTTTAAAGACAGGAAGTTAGGATCAAAATTATGAGTGTTTATTACAAAGTCACAAGTGAAACATAAACAACTTGTGTTTGTGCATTTGTGAAAGTTATAGGCCAGGTCTATACCGAAAACTTTTAACAGGATAGTAACATTGGTTGGGTGTGATTTTTTTGCTTTAATACAACATTTTTTATACTGGCAAAAGGCCTAATATGTAGGCATAGTTATAGTGGCAAAACATGCCAAAACAGCTTATTTCATTCAGGGAACTGGTATAAGCTATACCAGCAAAAGCACTCTTTTGATGGTGGAAGCTCTGTCTACACTAGGATGGTTTCCTGGTATAGCTATACCACAAACCTTTTCTAGTGTAGATTAGGCCAGAGATACTCAAAAATCCAACTAACGAGAGTATATCAGATTGACAGAAAGATCTCTGGCTTGTGTTTTATGAGAAGAATTACTTGGCAGAATACCATCAGAACTGCGGTAGTTGTTGTACTGCACTTAACTGTAGTAGGGATTAATATAAAGCTAATCCTAGTTCATTTATTTTTGCAGCAGTATGGCCCAACATATTATTTTTAATTTCTAAGCAAATACTCTGGAGTACAACTCTGAGGTGGTATTTCATTAGGACTCATTCTGACTCTGATCCTGCAATCTGATCTGTGCAGACACACCATTAAACCTATGCAGAACCCCACAGTCTTCAGTAGAGTTCAGTCCGCACAGATCCGATTGCAAGATTGGGGCCTATGAAAATATTTGTACAATGTTATGAAGATAGAAACAACTTCAGTATTCCTATTTTAAAAGTAAAAACATTTCCACATATGTTTGAGAGTTTGAAAACATAAGTTTACCTGTTCTGAGAGGGTCTAAAAAGAAGAAGAACTTTCTAACCGCAGTGCAGACATAGAACGAGTAAAATGATTTTTCTAAACCATCCAACTGTGGCAAAGTAGGGATAAGTTCCAAAATATAATTTTCTAAATCCTGCAAAATTAAAAAAGGAAAGAAAATATGCTTTGAGATTATAAACATTGCCATTGTTCAATTTAAATTAATTGTTTAAATTATTCTTTTGCTTTACAAGTTTTATTTGTTGAAAATATTATCCTGCAATGTCACTGTACTGCTTGAGTTATTTAATCACCTAAAACCTCTCCCTTTCTTCAAATTTTTAAACCCGAGTTTGACTAATGATGATCTCTTCCTCTACAAATTTCAGAAATTTACTGCACCTAGTAAATCAGATGGTATCTTGAATAATTAGAGACTAATTAAAACCTCTATTCAGATGGCTTATACCATTGCCAGTAAAAGTAACAGGAGAAGAGCATATGACTGCACAGCAGCAGTTTTTTTGGTGTCAAAATTAAAAGACACCAGGAGCAACAGGAAGAACAGAGGGTGCTGAGACAGTGCTCCCTCATATGATGAAACAAAGATTTCTGTACACTTGAGGTTGTTTCTTCAAGATGAACACCATGTAAAATGCACACCTGGCATTATGACTGGCACTGTTTCATTAGTAAAACAGGGGGGAAGGAGAAATACATGTGAATATGTGGTCAATCGAATCTTTGCCGAATGCCAGTGCACAATTGTGGGATCTGGATTTTCTTTTCACTTAATATTCGATCATAGATTTTATTTTATTTTTTAAGACTGCTACATGTGTAAAGATAAAATAATCTGAAGAGCATTTTTAGCACCAGTCTTTTACATCACCTCTTTATCAATAAATATAATAGAATATCAATTATCTGAAATCTTAGTATTGAAATCTCCCTAAGGAATTACCAGTATGTCTCCCAAACTAGCGATTCCCTTGCTATTAAATCTCTATTACTATGTATAAGCTCCTCTTTATCCAAACAAATCTGGTGTCACCCAAGATGTCTGGACTATTGGGATCTTACTCTAATGGAGAAACATTAAAGTACAAGTCACCTTTATCCTCTCTGTTGATTTAAGCTACCCAGGATAAAGTACATTAAATTTACTGAGGGGGCAGTACTTACCGATTCTCTGAGGTAACCCTGTCCTGCCACATCATATAAACTGAGGCCTATTCTTGTCTGGTGAAGCCATACTGTAAAAAAGGATTTAGAATCATGATACAGGTTCCTTTTTTGGGGCAAAGAATACTTAGTTAACAGAGTTAAAGTTGACTGACAGTCTCTTGTACCCTTTCAGAATGTCAAATGCACCTATACTTAATCCTCTGAAAACCAGGAATTACAGATTTAAGGTACATATCAATCCTGCCCCACAATCTTTACCCTACCACCCAGAGTTAACAAGCGTCACTGGGGATATACTGTAAGTATGTTTCAGCCAAGGTTGCCCCACATGCAACTATGAGGAATGACTAAGTAAATGTGCCATTTTATGTGGTGTGTTGTGTCCCATGGAATTGTATTCTCTAATTTATTGGCATGTACTTACTACTCCTGAGGGAATTCTGTGCCAAAAAATTAAAAATTCTGCACCAAAAAAAATAAAAATTCTGCACACAATATTTTAAAATTCTGCAACATTCTGCATATTTTGTCAATAAATATATGTGGAGGCTCCAGCATGGCAGTGGGGAGCACAGGCCACTGGCTGCACGGAGGTGGGAGATCATCCTGCAGCCGCACCCCCCTGGGGACACGGACTTGGCAGTGAGGCTGCACCTGACCCTGACAGAGTGCAAGGGCCGGGCCTGCCCCAGAAATACCCCAGGGTCATGCCCCTCTGTGCCATGCAAACCAAGATAGCAAGTGAGAGAGACAGAGTCTTGAACGCGCACATCCAACCCTAGCCCCCAATCTGGGTGTGGGGCAAGCAGGCTCAGCCCGAAAGGATCTAAGTGTGGGGGGATCCAGGTGTGGGGTGAGAGGCTTCTATGTGGGGCAATCTGGGTGTGGGCAGCCTGGTGTGGGGAATGCAGGGTGGATCTGGATGCACAGGGGCTCGTTGGGGGGTTCCAGGTGCAGTGGGAATGGGACTCTGCAGGGGGATCCAGGTGAAGGTGGTTGGGGCTCAGCACGGGAAGTCAGGATGTGGGGGATGGGGCTTGGTGTGGGGGCTCAGTGGGGGGGTCCAGGAGCAACTGGTTGGGGCTCAGTGGGGGGAGGGTGCAGGGAGCTTATCAGGGTTGTGTAGGGGGATGGGGCTCGTTGAGGTGGGGGTTTGAGTGCAGGGGATTCAGCAGGGGATGGTCTAGGTGCAGGGGTTGAGGTTCGGGGAGGGTATCTGGGTATATGGGGGGGGGGTCTGGATGCACAGGGGTTGTGCAAGGGGAAGCAGCTTTCTGACCCGGCCATGGCCGCTCCTTGCAAGGGAAGAGGAAGTCCCGTCCTCCCCGACCTCCAGCCTGGCTGGGACTAGAGATGAGCATGATGCAGGGTAGGAGCCATTGGCCAGTGCGGCCTCAGCCACCCGCAATGATTTACCTCCCTGCTGGCTGCTCCAGGCACCCAAAACGCCACACCTTCGCTGCAGGGGAGGGGTGTGTGACCACTTTTGCAGCTTCTCTTTGCTTCACCATCAGAAATCATTTTTCTGCAAGGAAGCAAAGAAATCCATGGGGGCATGAATTTTGTGCATGTGCAGTAGCACAAAATTCCCCCAGGAGTATGTACTTCAATGGCCCTTTACTGTTACTGTTAGGGTATACCAACCCAGCAGCTGGGGTTGTAATTCCCATCTTGAGTAGACATGCGTGCATTCTGCTCGAGCCAGCACCTAAAACTAGCATTGTGGCTGGGGTGGCACAGGCAGAGTGATTTGGGCTAGCTACCTGAGTACAATCCTAGCCAAGGTCCTAGGTCCTTCCTCATGGCTACAATCCTACAATACCTGAGTACAATCCTATCTAAGGTCCTTCTTCATGGCTAGCTGCTCAGGCCACACTGCTACTTCTAGCTTGAGCAGAGCTATTGTGTGTTTGCCTACCTAAGCTGGAAATTACACCTCCCTGATGCAGTATAGACGTCCCCTTTAGAAACTGGTGCAGGGATTACTTCTAGCAAGTTGCAATAGCCCACACCACAATATATGGAGAGGTGCATCTACACCTATGTGGAGCCCTCGTTTTTGCACTGAGTTATGTGGGTTGTTCAAAGAGTGAAGCAACACAGTTCAATCTTGACGTGGGAATTTGTAGTAGTATGATAGTATCCATGATAGCGCACTACAGGACAGGGATAAGAGTAGGACATATTCCACCAGGAATCCTTAGGGATGCTATCATCTGGCAAAATTGGGGTAGTCTGTGCAGGATAGGTGGAGTGGGTGAGTATAGGCCAGGCGGAGGCAGCTCATGTTCACTAAACCCAACGTAAACACAACTTTTGCCTTAGTGAGGACATGGTTTGACATTTTCTCCTACTGTACCTATGTGCTTTGTCTCCACCAATACTCCATATCATCTAGCAGAATAGAGTGCTATGTCACTTGTCAGGGGCAGGTTGGGCTTGTGACACCCTGGCACCCCCATATTCACCACTGCATATAATTATGATATGTTTTGTACAAAGTATGCCTTGTGAATATCATTCTAAAAGTCCTGATCTGCTAGACATCAATATCTCATTGGATTGTAAGTACTATCACTGTATGTGAAGTTATGAAGTTTGGCTATGTATGTGCTACTGAAACATGTTGTGAGGTTGAAAACACCCATAAGCAGACTTTCAGGTACAACAATAAAAAGGCCAAACAATGTTGATTGCTTATTGAGGAAATACACACAAGCACATGGATTACCCCAGGAACTGCGTACAATAGAAACCTCTCAGACATAGCACTACACAATGGGAACTGTTTGACCCAGGTCACAGCAAAAGAGCTTTCCAGCAAGTTGGAAGAAGATATAAAACTTGGCTTCAATCTCTCTACAACACAACACCTGAAAGTACTGGAGGAAAAAAGACTGAACTGGGGGTGGGGGGCGAGAGTGCTAGTCCCAGGCAGGAAAGAAGGAAGCCTGCCTGTGTATGCAAAAGCTAACCTGATTGTACTATCTAACTGAGTGAGACACTGCTTGATTCAAATCCTAACTATTACATTAGGCTTAGATTGCAGTTTTGTTTTATTTCTTATGGTAATTGACTTTCATCTGTTTGCTATCACTTAAAATCTATCTTTCTGTAGTTAATAAATCTGTTTTATGTTTTATCTTAACCAGTGTGGTTTTGAGTGAAGGGTTTGGGGAAAAATCTCAGCTCAGTTAACAAGGGTATGTGCATCGTCCTCTTCACATTGAGGGAGGGGCGGACTAGGTAATAAATTCATACTGGTCAAGTTTTGACCAGGGCAGGATGGTACAGATCCAGGTTCCTAGGCTGGGGAGCTGCGGGTATTTTGGCTGGAGCCTATCTATTGTTGGTTCACACAGTGACTGGCAGAGCATCCATGAACACAGCTGGGTGTGATCCCTGCCTGTGGATGTTGGTGTGAGCGCAAGCTTGGAGGGCTTTGCAGCTTATCACAACATCACAGTGTGAGAGGGAACCCAGATTGGTAGAACAGAGGGCTCAGCTGTACCCCAGTTCCAGGTGGCACCCCGGAAGGGACATATCACAGGGATATCACTCGAAGTGGGCAGAGTTAAGAGTGCAGGGTAGAACTGGTGTGTGCCTGAACTCTGTGTTTCCTGGTTTGCAGAGGTTTAAGTATAGGTGCATTTGATGTTCTGAAAGGATACAAGCTTCTGCAGGTCAACCTTAACTCTGTGTAAACCAAGTTTTTGGGCAGTGAATTTCTCTTGGTTTTTGAGGAAGTGGTGTTAGTAAGGAAGGTATGATTCAGGGGCACAAGGAGGCTTCCTGGGAACACCTCACTACTATTCAGATACCACTTCTGCCCTCCCCCTGGCTCCTCCATGCTCTCAGTAGGGCTGGGAAGGTATGGGGAGAAAGGAAAGTTGTAACTGATGGGCTGTGAGAAGCACATCTACCAGCTGGAAGCAGTAAGGCAGAGTGGAGGGAAGCTCCAGATTCCACTCTGGGGACTAATGTAGGGGGAAGGGGCTCTGCACAATCTTCTGCAGCATAGGAGTACAGAGGTGTGAAGGGTTCATTCTTCTTAATAAGACATTTTCAGATTAATCAGAACATTCCCTGGAGAAGAATATAGTTTGACACAATAGCTCCGAGAGATGTGAACTGATCTATTCACAAGAGGGTGCCACACAGACAACCTGCTTACACCTAAGTGTGTAATGGAAGAAACCCAAAACTAACAAAAAAAGCTTGTTGTGGAACTCAGGGCTGGTCTACTCTAGAAGCGCTACAGCAACACAGCTGCACTGATGCAGCTGCGCCACTGTGGCACGTCTGGTGAAGACGCCCTATGCCAACAGGAGAGACCTCTCATCACAAAACCACCTCCACAAGAGGTGGTAGCTATATTGGTGAGAGAAGCTGGCACATCTCTGTCCACACTGGCGCTTAGGTTAGTGGCTTATTCACACCCTGGAGCGACATAAGTTATACTGACATACATGGTAATGTGTACAAGCCCTCGGTTGCTTAAAGAAGAGCATAAGGCATCTTAAATAGTTACCCATTCACTACTTTTCCTTGTGTGGTGTCAAATCTGCAACAGTAGCTTGGAACAGTCTTAGCAGGAAGTCAAGGTGTGAGTAAGCAGGAAGGCAGATGACTTTCAAAAGCTTTATTTCAAAGCCATAAGGAACCTGCCATTGATATTTCAGGAGTTTGAATCTTTTTTCCTATAAAACAATACTCAGGAAAAAAAGGTGGAACAGGAAAATAGGATTTGTAACCTAAGGGCCAGATATTGCTCCTGTTGAAGAGAACTGCAAGTGTCCTGTTAGACTTCAACAGGTGAAGGGCCATACACTAGGAATATAATACAACTTAAATACGCCTGAAAATAAAATAATATTCAATATCACAGAAGAAATATCTACTCACCTTTTCTCATCACATAATTGAAGAACTGCATGATAGATATCCTTCCATAGGGATCATTGTGGAGTAATTTAGCAAAGACTTTCGCTGTAAAGAACTGCCTATGAAACACAAGAATGACAACACTAAGGGTTTGTCGACACTAAGGGCTTGAAATGCGACAATCTAGACACTACCTATAGAATGAATTCTTCCATCAACCTAGTGCCGTCTACACCAGGGGTTAGGTCGGCTTAACTAGGTCGCTCAAGGGTGTGGATTTTGCATACCCCTGAGTGACGTAGCTGGGTTGATCTAACTTTTTACTGTAGACCAAGCCTCAGACTGTGCAAACCTAATATAATGACATCAAGTTGACTGGTTGATCCAGCTACAGTATATAAAACAACTAACATTCGTCTGAATATTATTTCATGACAGGATAGGATATGTTATTTTTCTGGAAATGGATAAAAAGAATAGAAGACACTAGGCCAGATCTTAATCTCAGGCATGCTATCCAGGTGCCTCAGAAAATCTGTAACATGAATGAATTGCACAAGTAAAGTAAGAGATTTTAAGAGAGATGCGCAGTGACATACAATGGATATAAGAGATCAGAAAATTAACCTGAATTTTCAGAGCTGCCTGGTTTTCTACAACAAAAACAAAATATAAAATGTAATGTCCTGATACTGCAGTCGCTCCCTGTCCAATTTTCCTCATTGGTTTCAAGAGTAGTTTCCCACATTATAATATCAAACGCTTTGTTTCTATTTATAGAAAGTAAACTATGCACCACTTAACTAGGACAGCTCAGATTTAAGCTCAATAATGAACAGCATCAACTGCTGCTTAGTGGAGATGCCTTCTGATGATTTAATGGTCTTTTGTGTATTTCAATTCTGGTTAAATCTATTTACCCTTTTAGCAGCTTCCAAGTCTCCTTAACTAGGATGATGTATGAAGAAACTGTATGACCTGCCTGACTACAACCTGTTCTTGACTATTAATTTGCTTCTGCCAAATCAAACAAACTAACTGGGCTGCTATGCTGGGTGTATAAAAGAGGCCTCTGACACTGGAGAGGCACCAGGATCAGTCCATCCGTTAGTGTAGATAGTGCTTCTTCCCAGCCACATGAGCTCTGCGGTTTCCTGGACAGTAGCATTACTATTAGAATGGTATTTCTGTTCGTAAGAACTTCCTCTTAATTAAAATGAAACAGGATTTACTGGGGCATCTCAATCAAAAGGATCCTACCATGTCTGACATTAACTTTTTTGCAGAGGTGCAAATTGAAGAGTCCAGTGATAATTTTCTTATATAATACCATTTGCTCACCCTTAGTTAAACTTCCTATTATAACTTCAAATAGTTAGATAGTTAAATAGTATTATGATCTTAAATAGCTGTTTAGCTTTAGTAAGCATGCACTAGATAAAGGAGCCTTACTTGCACTTGGGTCCAGCTTTCTCACCAACTTTCAAGAAGCTCTCATAATTGATCATTGCTTCCTCCCCAATCATAGGTGGTGTCTGATGTTTGTCCAGCAGAAACCACAAATTCTTAAAAGGGATTTAGATTTGGTTAGGGAAATATCACGTAACAAATGTTAACGTGCTCAAACAGGTTACTCATATCTAGGGCTCTGTGTCTGACACGGATGTCACAGAAGACACGGATTTGGTGACTTTCTGCGACCTCCGTGACTTCTGCAGGGGCCAGTGTGGCTGACCCCAGGGCCAGCAGCTCAGGTGGCCCCGGGGACAGCCACAGCAGCCACTGCTCCAGCAGACCCCGGCAGTGGTCCTGGGGTGGACGGAGCAGCCACGGTCCATGGCCCCTGGCCCCTGGTGCCACTGGCCCCGGCTCCCTCCCCCCCGATGCCCCGCCCCAGCAGTGCCCCCGGAACCTTCCCCCTCCCCCCGGCCAAGATTTAATCACATGCATTTTTGTTATAAGTCATGGACAGGTCAAGGGCTGTGAATTTTTGTTTATTGCCCGTGACCTGCCCATGACTTTTACTAAAAATACCAGTGACTAAATCGTAGCTGTACTCATATCTAAGAGTATGTCTTCAATGCAGAGTTAATTTGGGCGACTGGCACTCAGCTTTGAGCACCCAGGTTGGCCTAGCTCAGGTGCAAGCCGCCACATTGCAAACCTATAGTTGAATGTGTCCACCCAACTGCATCCATACTGGTACTCTACTCATCTGTGTGTATCATTTGGGGGGCCATAGCCCATAGTTCTTTGTACCCAGTAAGTTAAGCTGTTCTTTGATTCTTTCTCAGTGAATTGCATAGGTACTGGAACTAGGGGGTGCTCCTGCACCCCCTAGCTTGAAGAAGTTTCTATCATATAGAGGGTTTACAGTTTGGTTCAATGGCTCTCAGCACCCCCATTATTGCTCCAGCACCCCTGGTGAATTGTGGGAGAACTTGTCTTTCCTGGCTATTCAGGGGGAATTGTGGGAAGGCATTGGAGGACTATCAGCACTTGAGTGATTTAACCTGCGTTCACACTACAAAACTGGCAGGCTAGCAGCCCATGTGTAAACAGCACTTAAGCTTTAGCTCACACCCCAAGATGGGCCAACTATCTGGGATGTAAAGCACCACCACACTCAGGTGAGAGGTTTTGTGGGTGGGCAGGAGCCAGGATAGGGGCAACACTTGACGTAAGAGCTTAAGTTAACTCTGCAGTGAAGACAAGCCCTAACAATAGACTCATAGACTTTAAGGTCAGAAGGGACCATCACGATAACCTAATCTCACCTCCTACATGTTGCAGGCCACAGAACCTCACCCATCCACTCCTATAATAGATCCATAACCTCTGGCTGAGTTACTGAAGTCCTCAAATCATGGTTTAAAGACTTAAAGTTACAGAGAATGCACCATTTACACTAGTTTAAACCTGTAAGTGACCTGTGCCCCATGCTGTAGAGGAAGGCGAAAACCCCCCAGAGTCTCTGCCAATCTGACCCAGGGGAAAATTCCTTCCCAACCCCAGATATGGTGATCAGTTAAACCCTGAGCATGTGGGCAAGACCCAGCAGCCAGACAACTGGGAAATAATTCTCTATAATAACTCAGCGCCCTCCTCATCTTCTGTCCCATCACCAGCCATTGGAGATATTTGCTGCTCGCAGTCGCAGACCAGCTACATGCAATTGTAGGCCATCTCATCAGACCATCCCCTCCATAAACTTATCAAGCTGAGTCTTGAAGCAAGTTAGTGTTCTTGCCCCCACTGCTCCCCTTGGAAGGCTGTTCCAGAACTTCACTCCTCTGATGGTTAGATTAAGAAATGATACATTCTTAGTGCCTTCTTACCTGCAGCTCTTCATTATCTAACAGCTCTCTACTTTTTCTCTGTAGAAAGACTGCTCTAGATTCTTCTCTTAATTTCTGCAGTAAGACTTCATCCTCAGCTGGTAGCTAAAAATATTACAATGTTATTATTTGTATTGCATTCCTTAATCCCCAATCAGGATCAGGGTCCTGTTTTGGTAGGTGCTCTACAAGCACTTCAGAATACAAGTCTATGTCTTACAAAGAGTTTACAGTCTAATCTGTAACAATATGCAATCTACCAAAAAAATAGGATGGAAGGAAGGAGTATGTTTTTATCGTGTATTATATATGGCCTAAATATTTCCACAGTGATATTATAAACTTTGTAATATGAACTGGAATTATGTTCGCTATGGAGCCAAAACCACTGCAAGATCTTAGTTTCTGATCTCATGAAAGACAAATAACTGCAAAATGTCTCAAGTCACTGTCTCCTATTACTTCTTGGTTTATAGCCCAACTTTGATTGATGCATAAAAATACCTTTTCATATTTTTTGCATGGTACAACTATTGCCAAACATCTGACACTGAACAATATCCTGGTCAATGTAACCTAAAATCCTTAATACAGTTCCGGTGAATTTATAAGCATTTTCAATATGTAAATTTCATATTGCTGCTTCATTAAGTACTTTTGCCAAACAGTACACTCAGATGTGTGCCATGGATTTTACTAGAACCTGAGGATGTACGGGATGTCAGTGCAATCTATATTTCAGTAGGAGCATCTTCAATCCTCAGCATGCTGTATTTAAGAAGATACTATTTTATATAATGGATACATATGTGAAAAAGTAGACAAAAATAGTTTTTACTGATTATTTAAAGGTCTAGGACAGAGCATTCTATTTTTATTGTAAAAATGCTCAGGAAACAGGGTAGGGACTTCACGATACTGGCATTCCAGGGTCATGAATTGCATGTAAAGGTTGGAAAAGATGGGAAGTGGGCTTTCAAGTTTTGAAAACAGAGAAAATATATATTTTATGTTGCTCAATGCCTAACCCAATTAACCAATTAGCTACAGCATTAGCAAACTATTTCATGGCTTAATCAGATCCTCCTCAGCAGCTGTATGAGATTCATTAAATCCACAGCTAGAAGGGAAAAACACTCACAACACAACTCTCTCAAATTCTGACCCAATGTAGCTTTTGCTACTAAAATGCCAGTATTAAAGGGGTAAAGATTTTCTGCTTTGAGTGGTATATTCTTAGGTTTAAGTAGCTCTGGATATACCACTTACCCTGTAATAAAACCGTGGTATATTCATGTAGGATGTATTAACGCTTTTTCTTCCTCCTTTCCATTCCATGTAGTATTTTGTAAACAACTCCATTTCTTCATCCTTTAGCTCTTGTTCACTTTTTTTAGCTGCTTAACACAGAACAGAATATCTTACATTTTACCCCCAGGTAGACTGATTTTAACAAAGTGTTGGGTTAAAGGAAATCCATTTTGCTTTTATATAATTGCATTTTTAAACAACCAATGTCACTATAATCTGTATAATCTGCAGAAGGCATAAAGTAAAAGGCATAAATGCCTGGAAAACAGCAGACGTACATCATGTTTGTCTGCTCACCAAAGGCTTGCAGAAGACCCTCTCTGCTAACACCGTGTGGTCGGAAAGCTTTGAGTGGAGGTGGGCAGGGCTGTGGCTGGAAAAGGCAGGGAGCAGCAAGTTCTCTGGTGCTATTTTTTTTAATGTAATTCTGCTACAAGCACTAAGTCACCTCAGAGTCTTAATGTGCATTCAGAAGGGAGGTCTCTGTGGCAACATGACTCCCTCAAGAGTAGCACTACTATTGGATGAGGGAAAGTAGGTGCAGGTTCCCACAATTTCCCTGCAGATGCACAAGTTCCTTGGGGTTTCAGGACTACGATCCCTGCATACTACTGCAAACCCTTGGAAGAAAGATCCTGTTTGTTTCATCATAATGTGAAAGTCAAGGTTCCTGTGGTTTTTTCCCCTCACAGGAAGAGTGCACATTCTACATTTGCATTTAGCATAACTTTCTGCACATATCTAACTAAAGACTAATGAAAGCTTAGCAGTTGCTAAAACATACTTATATTAATTTAATCTATAATTTTTGCATTTACTATCTGTAGAAATTATAGATTAACTATCATGAAAAACTTGGCTTCAATCCCCACTTGTCTTTTGGGCTAGGACTATTTCTCCCTCTCTTCAGATCATTCATTGAAGAGAAATTATTGCTGTACATTACACCTGTATTTCTTTTGGGTAGAACTAAGGGGGCTCCACTCCATTCCCATGCAGTATTGTAAGCAAAGTTCAAAGTGTCAGAAACTATCTCCAGACATGTCTAAGTAATTGCTAATAAAGTGGTAAAATCTTTGAAGAAAACTGTAAGAATACCAGGTTTCAGAGTAGCAACCGTGTTAGTCTGTATCCGCAAAAAGAACAGGAGTACTTGTGGGACCTTAGAGACTAACAAATTTATTAGAGCATAAGCTTTCGTGGGCTACAGTCCACTTCTTCGGATGCATATAGAGTGAAACATATATTGAGGAGATATATATATACACACATACAGAGAGCATGAACAACTCCCACCTGTTCATGCTCTCTGTATGTGTGTATATATATCTCCTCAATATATGTTTCACTCTATATGCATCCGAAGAAGTGGGCTGTAGCCCACGAAAGCTTATGCTCTAATAAATTTGTTAGTCTCTAAGGTCCCACAAGTACTCCTGTTCTTTTTGTACGAATACCAACGTCCTCAGTAATGTGAATGAGAAATAAAAAGCACAACATTTTATTCAGTCACAACTAAATAAAAGTACAAATTACTACACGTTTATTTGCATTTATTCTTCATACAAAAGGTATGCAAATGCATCTCTACCCCGATATAACGCTGTCCTCGGGAGCCAAAAAATCTTACTGTTATAGGTGAAACCGCATTATACTGAACTTGCTTTGATCTGCCGGAGTGCGCAGCCCCCCCACTCCCACGAGCGCTGCTTTACCGTGTTATATCCGAATTCATATTATATCGGGTCGTGTTATATCGGGGTAGAGGTGTATACTAATTAGGCACTAAGATACCACAGCAAGGGGCTGGGTATATGTGCCTGAATACATTAGATAGGCATATCTCCTTGTCTATCAAAGATGCCAACCAAACTGAGGTCCTTGATATTAACAAAGGTTTGTCATTATTGTTCTACAACTGATTCTGTGGCTGTACAAGCCTGCAAGTTGTTGTCCCTAGGATTCATACAATAGTTGAAGCTACTTTCTACTTGGGGGCAAGTGTTTTTTTGAAAGTCATTTCTTTAGCTTGTATCATGCAATGATATGGTATCGATTTCACTGTGCACACTTTAACAACATATCGTGGTGGGGAGGGAAAGAAAACATTACCAGCATACAATGCAGACCCAAAAGCACTTGGACTTGGAATCCGGCATGCTCTGTCACTCACA
This sequence comes from Terrapene triunguis, assembly GCF_002925995.2. Lineage (NCBI taxonomy): Eukaryota > Metazoa > Chordata > Testudines > Emydidae > Terrapene > Terrapene triunguis. The sequence continues at coordinate 56,414,378 of NW_020664447.1, forward strand.
TGTAACATAAAACATCCTACGGGTTGCATCATTTTCAGCAGGAATGTTTTATGTGGCAAAGACGAGGGGTCTTTTTTTAAACGCAAACAGCTGAAATGTGATTTGTGAGAAATCTTAGCTCTAGTTCCAGGTGTGAGCCTCGCAGTCCTGGAGGCATCTGAGGGCCCTCATGAGCACAGAGAGCTCCAGCGAGGCTACACTAGACCTTCGGATGTGGTAGATAGCACGTGTTAGCTAATGCCACACCCTAAACGAGACCTGTGTGACCTCACCCCGATCTGCAGGGATCGGGCTCCAGGCCCCGTTCAGGCTTTACCCCTACCCCCGCTGAGGCAGCCTATCGGGGCGGGTCAGACACCCACTACGGTGGTGGTTTGTGACAGGGACGCCCGTCTGCTCGCTCACTGCACTGAGGGCCCGAACAGAGCCAGCTTGGGACCGGCTGGTTCCAGGGCAGGGCCGGGCTGTCAGCACAGCCCCTTAGCTCCGCGCTGGATCGAGCCTAGGGCAGAGCCAGAGACGCTCCCGCCCGCTCTCTGTGGGACCCCGCAGCCTCTGCGCCCCGCTTCCCGCTCGCTCCATGTTCCCCGCGCACTCACGGCCGGTGCAGGCGGCCAGCCGGCCCCGCAACGCCTGCTTCCACTCCATGACCCGCAACGCCCGCCCCAACGGCCACACATCCGGGTTACTGTTCCTCCATCACGTAACCACCATGCTAGGTGCGGGTAAGAAGCCGCTAAGGGCCCTGGCAATTACTTCCGGCGCCTGCGACCTGTCCCATACACCTCGTACGTCTCCGGCCGACTAAAGCCATTGGCGCTGACACCCTGCCCGTAACCAATATGGCGGCCACGGCCAACTAAGGCCGCTTTAATGTGCTCTGTTCTCATTGGATCCTGTGATCACATGCGTAACACGAGCCGGCAGTCTGGACTGCGGCGAGCCTCATACAGAGCCCTGATTGGCGGAGGGACCGTTCGGCGCGTGACAGAGAGCAAGTTCAGAGGAAAAGTTCTTCCTTAGGTAGAGCGACTGTCCGGCGCGGCTCCGCCATTACTTGACCCGCCCCCTTCGGCTATGAGTGGCATCCACCAGAGCCGCTCAGCGCTGCGATACTGACACCTGCAGCGCATCGCCTGAGACAGGCCCGCATGGGGAAGGCAGCAAAGGCATGGCCCGCAATTGGACCGCAGAAACTACATCCCCCAGTACGTGTTGCGCGCCCTGTATAGGCGGCCGGGTTGCATTGCATGCTGGGAGCTGTAGTTTTCAGCGTGCGGCCAGTAGTCACCGGGGCTGGGGCGTGTGAGGCGTGCGTTGTGCTTCCGTGCGCTGCAGCGGACCCTCGCCTCGCCCCGCCCCCGCGACTCCGGCAGGCCGCTGCCAGGCGCTGGTGGTGCCAACGGGCTCCCCGGGATACCGCTGACTCCAAAGGAGGCCCCTGCCTGCGCTCCGGCTCTGAATGAGCCGGCCCAGCTTGTGCGAGGGGGTCTTAGCTCCGCAGCTCATCGCAGCGTCTCTGAGCGGCCCAGGGAGCACGTCCCGACTGGCAGCGATCCTCTCCCAGGTCTGCGGAGAGGACGTGGACGTTGCACTATTGCCATAGGCCCAAGCACGCAGACATCACTAGTCAGGCCCAGATACCGCGAGATTGAAAACGTGCAGAGCTGCTGGAGTTAGTTATACCTGTTGATTGTTTGTCTTCTGGTGCCCAGGCTTCAGGTTTTCCAGTTAGTCTCTATAATCGTGCTGGCTAGAAACTTTTTTTAAAAGTGAAAGGTGAATCTCTTGCCTAATTACACCCCTTCAGCAGCGGGGGCTTTAAGAAATACACCAAATACTGTGAAACTTGTGATTAAAAATCACAAGAGCTGGCAACAAAGGTCCTCTCACAAGGATCCTTTCTGCCTCCTCCAAACACGTAAGAACGTAACATAAGAACAGCTGTAATGGGTCAAACTGATGGTCCGTCTAGCCCAGTATTCTGTCTTCCAACAGTGGCCAATGCCAGGTGCTTCAGAGGGAATGAACAGTACAGGTATTCATTAAGTGATCCATCCCCTGTTGCCCATTCCCAGCTTCTGGCAAACACACCCCTTCTCTTATGATTACACTGGCTGGATCCCAGCTATCACTATCCTTTGTGTACTTTTTAGGAAATAATAGCTTATTGGGAGGTGCCCATATTAAAAACTTGTTTGCAAAATGGTGTTGCCTCCCTCCTGAGCTATGGTTATCACTGGGAAAGCAGGTTTTGTTTAAATGGTGAGAAAAATTAATAGTCCTATATGTTTGCAGCATGTGAATGCCTGCCTTCCCGGATGTTTATCACAAGCTGTAAGTGATAAGGGAGCTTTGGTAGAAGTCCCATGTTAAAATATTGGCAGTTTATCACTGGCTTTTAGGTGAGCAAATTTTGGGTGCCAGACCTAAGATAGGTTAGGTAGGTCACTTTTTTGGTTGTAAAAATGTAAACTGAATTGTAATGCTGAAGTTACTACTCTGGAGATGTAAGTACTAATTGTGTATTGTTTGTGGTGTGTTTTCTGTAGGTAATTTCCTGACCTGATTTGGATGAAAGCGACAGAACAACTCTTAGTTCTTAGGAAGTTCACATAACTTCACCCCATTTTTATAGCATATATTTATGATAAACCTTAAACAGCCTCAGATTGGGCAGGCACAATAAAGTACAGAACCGCCAAGCCTCTTTCCTGGGAAGAGAGATGCCCCCTCACCCTTTGTATTAATAGTTTGGTAGTTTGAAATATTTCTTCTTTTGATGATGAAGGATTTTGCTATTTTTGTTTTAATGAGAGTCTTAAAAGCTCCCTTGTGATCTTTATTCAAAAACTTTCACAGCTTGACATCCCTTAAGACTTTTACTATAAACTTCCTTACACAAACTTCACTTCCCACTAGATCTCTCTTGGGGAGTGTTCCCAGTATATGCATTCTCCTCATCATGGCTTTCTTCCGTCCCACTAGCTTCTCGGGTTTGCAGACTTTGGGGAAATACCCCATGTTTTGGCCTGTTCCAAGGTGCCAACGGCTGTTTGCTGTCATCTTCCATCTCCCGAACAGGAAACATGTTAAATGTTTCCCTTTTACTACCACTTCTCAATCCGCAATACCAGTGGATCCCAAAGTAACTCATATGCTATCTACTAAGACCAGATCTAAAGGTAGAGATGGAGAGGAAAAAGAGGGCAGGGCCAGAGGAGACACCTCTTCTCCTCATCCTTTTTCCCTGTTCTCTGCTGGAGCTGCCAAGAGGAGATCAAAGAACCAAGAGGAACTGCTCATGATATCTAAAAAGAATGGTATCCGGCCCCCAGAAAAACCTTTGAGTGTGGCGGAATGGGAAGAGCTGAGGGGAGAATTTAAGGGAATTAGCAAGTTTGAAGATATAATGCTAGAGCAAATGATCAAATGCAACAGCTCCATAGATGTGGCCAAGTCCTTGCTATCTATGGTGGCAATGAGAAAAGGTGACATCAGTTATAATTTATTGGTCAAGTACCTGGCTCTGTGTGTCCGGCAGGAGCAGATGGCAGAAGTTTATGATGTCTATGATATAATGAAAGTCAGATTTAAGACTTTAGAAACTGGGGCTTACAGCCTTCTAATCAAGGGGCTGAGTGGTTCCAATCGGTGGAGAGAGGCCTTGTCGCTACTGGAAGAGATAAAAAAAGTCATGACCCCGTCAAAAGGGAACTATGGAGATTGTATCAAAGGGGCCCTCAATAACCAAGAAATAAACTTGGCATGTGAACTGTATCATGAAATGCTGGCTAAGGGTTTGATACCAAACTTGGATACGCTGCAGGTCGTTTTTGATACTGGCAAATGTGTGAAGGACGATCAGTTAAACAGTGAACTCTTAGGAATCCTCTTGTATCTGAGAGAAAATCAACTATATCCTGGAGAAGCTCTTATGCAGAGCATAAAGCTATGGTTTGAAAGGTAACTATTGTTTCAAAAGCAGTTACTGGTTAATGGGAATTGACTCTGTGATCCATTAAGACAGTAGTCCAAAGGCCAGTGTAAATCCCTGAAACCTTTTATCATTTTATGTTGTTTTTCCTTTTTTTTTTAAAAGCACTGCCATAATCGCTTTATTTCTACTGTAAGTAGAAAGTTTTGCCAGGTCTGAATTTCCTATCACAATTTTTACCTTTTCATTTTGCATTTTTCATATAGGGTATAGGTGTAGCATATTCCGATGAGTCCCACATCTCAGAATTTTTGTCTTCACCCGTTCTCATCCTTGGTTTGTTATGTTTGATAGCAAATACTGAATGTTGATGAGTGTCAGAATTTCCTCTGATATACTAGGGGAGAGAAATGGTAAATTGTACAAAATTGAGACGTTTCCCTCTGTGTTACAAGAAAATAGCAAAGGCCATGGGAAAAAAAATTCTGGTTCACTCCTTCTAATATGTGTTCGCTCAGAGGGTCACCAGAATAATTTCAGTAGAAGCCACTGAAGTCAGCAGATATTACAGTACACACAAGAATGAGATCTGTTGACTAAGAAAGTGCTTTTTTTACATAATCGCTTCTTAGAGTAGAACTGTAATTTTAAAAAAAAATCATATTAGTGGGAATAAAAGAGGACAACGTCATTATATTTTGGTCAGGGGGAAAGCCTGCTCATGTAGAGTTGAGTTGGTGGGAGGAAGGGTAATAGGGTTTCCCTTTTCCCTTATCTTTCAAGACAGTTAAAGAACCTCATATATCATTGTGGCCAATGCAATGTAGTGATGTGTGTGTTGGCACTGTGATGATGCAGTGTCAAAAGGTCACAATGCAAGCGTTGCAGTGACTTTGTGTGGGATCCATAAAGAGACTTAGGCGTTGTAATGCTGAGTGTCACCGTGCCTAATGTCTAGGCACAGGAACAACATGGTGATCCACAAAACCGTGTTATTTGCCTAGGCTCCCTGTACAATGAATGGGGAGAGATGGTCACCTAAGAAGTGCAATCCACAAAAGCCAGCACTGGATGGAGGGCTAATCTACACTGGCAACGTTAAGGCGTTGCCATGGCAGCGCTTTAACGTGGCTTGTGTAGTCGCGGCAGAGCGCTGGGAGAGAGCTCTCTCAGCAGTCTAAAAAACCCACCTCCATGAGAGGCGTAGCTCCCAGCGCTGCACTCAGCAGAGTGTTTTTTCACACCCCTGAGTGAGAAAGTTGCAGCGCTGTAAAGTGCCAGTGTAGACAAGCCCTTGGTTAGCCAATTGGAGATGCTAATGACAGGGGTGTGTGCTAAACCCCACTCAGCTCTCTCAGAGATAGGTTCTTAAATCTGGGCTGCAGGGAGGTGCCTATATCTGCTTAGTGATGCATGGATGGGAACCAGCTGCCTGGAGTTAGTGGGTTTTGGTGCCTAAGCCGTTTTTTGTTGGAATGAGTTAGGCACCTGCCTCACTACATGCAAACTGGCCAGAGGAAGTGGTGCTGGTTCCCATGCCCACTTTACAATTTTTATTCCAGTGGTTAGCACACTTGCCTGGGATATGGAAGACCCAGTTCAATCCCCCTCTCTCTGCCAGGGGGGAAGAAAGGATTTGAACAACAGATCTGCTTCTCAGGAGAGTGCTGTAACCCCTGAGCTATTCTGATGCAGGGCTAACTCATACACTCCTGTTGAAGCTGTTCCGCTGTAGATAAATCATGAAAGAGTGATTGGAACAGAGGGACTGGACCAAAATCTTCCACCTCCTGGAGGGGTATGCCTTAACCACTGGACTGCAGAGTTGTTCTCTCTCTGTCTGGCCCAAGGCCTGTTCCACTGTGGATAAATGCTTAAGTAGTCATATGCGGGGTGTTGCACATAAGCAGGTATAATGGATGAGCCTTCATATAATTTCTCCTTAGTGTAAACGGTTATTATTTTTATTTCTAGATGCAGACCAGAAAAAAAATCTTTTGGCTGTACTGTAGTTCAAAAATGATGACACAGAAGTCTAACATTATTTATATTATATATATTTTTGTTTTTAGCATTCCAGGAGAGAAATGGGAAGGACACTTAACTACCATTAAAAATAGGTAAATACAATATTTTATGTAAAAACTTGATAAATAACGTGTTTGATTTTTTTTGCCATGAACTTTACTTTGGTAAAACAAGTAAACATAATAGAAATAGTCCTTTATTTCAAATTCCTTATTGAAATAAATTTTTTGATCATAATTTCTAACACCCACTTTTTGGTGCGTGTACAGGACTTCTCAAACCCCTGAGGTGGTGCCATGGATCTGTAATCCCGCCCCAACAGTGCCCTTAGGAAGACTCTGAGCCTGACAGTGTATGTGTCTGGTGATGGGTTTATTTATTTTGAGTTAACTTTCAGGCAGGGTTCAAAGACAGGTCTAGGGGTTGCTCTCAGCTGGGAGCTAATTAGGCCCTGCATCTTAAAGAGAGTCTGGGATACACCTGTAGCAGGAGGAGAAAGCTGTTTTGTTGACCACAGTGGGAAGGAAACGAGCTGCTCTGTTTGTAGGGCTGTTTGTTTGTTTATTGACTGTAAAGCTGTATGGGAGGTGGTTAGGAGCCAGAGACCCTTGCCAAGATTATTATTTTGGTTAAAGTAAACTGTCCCTATGTAATTGCTCAGAACCTGGCCCTACCACAGGGGTTTGCACCAAAAAAATGTTAATTTGCGGTATGGACAAAATCAAGGAATTGCAAAGTATTTTCCTTCATGGACAATTTAGATACATATTTCTACAAAATATAATATACAAATATTTGTAACTTTGTGAATTTGTCTTATGTATTGTCAATCTAATTTGAAGGCCAGATTTGTGTCTCGTGTATTGGCAATTGGAAATGTGTCAAAGATAAGAATGTTTTTGAGTTATATGCTCCTTAGGGTTTGTAATAAAAATAGAGTGTACAGGTGCTGACTCTTTAAAATTTCTCTTAGCTTTTCTTAAATGTGAATGTGTATTGCATCTGGTGCTATTGAAGTCGGGGAGGGGGAGAGGAAACATTGACTGCTGTGGGAGGAGGAGTGGGCTGCTGATTTGCAGCATACAGGCTGCTTGTTTTCTTCCTCCTCCAGCTTCCTGGAGCTTGTAGGTTCTTCTAGTCCTGATAATCAGGAGCTTAAGACTTAGACTCTTCTGACTATTAATTTTTCTTTGAGAGTTAGAAAGGCTGTTTGACTTCCCAAGGTCAGTTATGGAAAGCTCTAATTCTCTTCTGCTTAGGGATTCCACATGACAATTGGTATGCTGGATCCAAACATCAGCTTGTTAAGTCTGGCATTATACCCACCACTCCAGAAAATAATTGAACAGTGCACCTAGCTATCAGGGAATGATGTTCTTTCCTAAACCATGCAGAGGTGTGATCAGCTTTCATTCCTGAGGGGAATGCTATTTTTATTCTTCAGGAACCTGCATCCAACTGTGTGCTAAAAACAATGTTACCCTGAATAATCACTGAAACTTACCTCATAGGAGGTGGTTTGGTTGGTTATACTGCTCTTGGAACACCCACTCTGAAATGAGCCGCAACTTCTCTGTCTTTGTAATACACTTGTCAGTATTGCTGGCTGCTTTTCTGACCATTTAAGAAAGCCCCCCTCCCACCCACCCTGCCACCTTTACTGTGGCTCTTGGGTGATTGCTGAGAATTTTGCAGCATGTATGCATAAAAAGAGCTATCTGAGATTACAAAATTTGAAATGTAATTTTAAGGTAGCTTTTTGAAGAGAAATTCAATACAAGAACCCAATTGTGCAAGGTGCTGAGTGCCTTTAATTCCCATTGACATTAAATGGAGGTTGAGGACACTCAGCAGGCTTTGGCTCATGGGAAACAATGTTATGAATTTGTTAAACAAAGCATAACATGTGACTTTACTTTATTCTACGATTAGATCTTTCTAACTAATATAAAGTGATACTGGCAAAAGATTCAAGGTTCAAATATGCCAGCTGTAACATACAGTCTGTAAATGTTAAGTTTAATAATTTTGGTGGAGTCTCAATAATTTTTGGGGTGGGTCTTGTGGGCTCTTAAATTGTGGAGTTTTAATAATGTTATTCTAATTTCTACCTGTTGTACTTAGAATTATTTATCAGGAGTTTAGGATTATTTAAATAGCCAGACTTCTGATTAATACAAATGTGTGGCTTAGGCCTATGATCGCAACCAGTGGGTTGAGCATGTGGAAAGTACTAAAAGTTGCACATTATTAGTGTGTTAAGTCAGCAAATACACTGTCCGCACGATAATTCATGCAATTTTGGAATATTTTTTGTTTATGGTCTGTGTTTTGTTATAGACCGGAAGTCTGGTTGTTGTGCCAATTAGGTATTTATAGTTGTGTTGGGTAAGAAATATACGTCAACTCACTCTTCGCTTTTCTCTGTGCAAAAATCAGAGGAGAATGATTTACTGTTTAACATTTAAAGCTCAAAATCTATGGCAGTGTTCTAGGATTATGCATATCAGAACTTCACAAATTGATTGATGTAAAAAAGAATGATCCCTCCTTCAGTTCAAAGCATGCACAGCTGGATGAATGTAAGTCTCCAAACAGACCATTGTAAAGGGGAAAATGAGAAACATCAACATTATACTTTGCATCTATGAAAAGACCTAAGTGGGAGGATGCAAGGAAAAATCCTTTTGTCTGGCAGCCTGGAACAACCAAAGAACTGTTCAGGATAAATGACATTTTATTTATGTAATGCCTACTGGACAACCTGATGACTTGCACTTAAAAATCCTGGAGACAGTGGTTGGCCTGTGCAAGCTGAGGATGAGGATGAAAACAGGTCTGCTACCTCATATTTTTTGTAAAAGTCCTCAAAGTTTTCAGGGAGAGCTCAGACATGATTAGCTTAGTTCCCCAGGTGCCTACCTGGCCAAGTAACACTACAAGGGGAATTAAGCAAAATAGCTGATCCTTTGTTCCTTTATCCACTGCCACTTTTTACCAAAAAAGCGAAGGTTGGAATTGGTTGTAATTTTCATCCACAATCAAACATATAAGTTAGGTGGTTCACCCAGGATTTTTAAGAGTGTTAGATCATTAGCTTGTCTTTGAGGCAGGGATATGCAACACAACTTAATTAAAAAACATCAACAAAAACCTCATTCTGACCTCGAAGAAATTGGGGCAATCATATTTTAGTTGGGCAAATGAACTTGAGATCCAGGGTGTCCTTGTACATGGGCTTGGAGGATTTTAAAATATTTTTTTCCCAAGATGGTATGTATAGAAAGGTTGTGGAGAAACTGGAAAGGCTACAGAGATGAATGACAAAGATGATTAAAGAGGTGGAATGCAAGTCATATGAGCAAAGGCTGAAGGAACTGGGTATGTTTAGTTTGAAAAAGAGGAGACTGGGGCAGGGAAGATATTTGAAAGGCTGCCATAAAAAAGATAGAGAAAAGTTGTTCTCTTACCACAGAGGGCAGGACAAGAGGCAATGGGTTCAAATGACAGTATAGCAGATTTAGATTAAATCTCTGGAAAAACTTCCTAGCTGCAAGAACAGTAGGACATTGGAACAGACTGCGTAAAGTGGTTGTGAAAGCTCCTTCACTGAAGGTTTTCAAAAGGAGGCTGGATAGTCATCTGTCTTGGATAATTTAGACACAACAAATCTTGCATCTTGGCGGGGTAATGACCGTTGCGATCCCTTCTAACCCTATGATTCTGTGCCTGAAACATGCTTTACATGATACATCTCTGATGGATTTGGAGCTGTTCAGTAATAATTTATGAATAGTGTATGTTGACCTGGTTATTGCAATGTTTACTGTCTGAATATATTGATTTAGTTTAATAGAGGGTAGCTGGCAAAATGGGATCTTCACACCTCAAGCAGTGCCTTCCACATCTACACTGCTACATTGAGCAGTGCAGTGTCTTGCTGCCTCCCTCGTGCCAGAGCCTTTCCTCACCTCAGTGAAAGGCTCCTGCTGTGGGGAGTTGCCAGAATCTTTTCCTGCTCTTCCCCCCTGCCAGAGCCTCCCCGCTGCACAGTCCGGGGCAGCAGGTTTGTATAATTTTTGGTGGTGCCCAGAACGGGTCCAAGTCCTGGCCCCACACCTACCTTGTAAGTCGATATATATTTTTTAAAATAATGTAAAAATCGACTGGAAACAGTAAGCGTTTAACAGTTTCTCTATATTGCAGAATGTGTGTGGGGGGAGTGAGGGCTCTGGGGTGGGGCTGGGATGAGGGGTTTAGGGTGTGGAAGGGGGCTCAGAGCTTGGGGAGAGGGTTGGGGTGTGGGGGGATGAGTGCTCTGGCAGGGGCTGGGGTGTGTGGGAGGGGTTCAGGGCTAGGGCAGAGCGTTAGGGTGAGGGGGGGTGAGGGTTCTGGCTGGGGTGTGTGAGAGGGGCTCAGGGCTAGGGCAGAGCGTGGGGGTGAGGGCTCTGGCTGGGGGTGCGGGCTCTGGGGTGTGGGTGGGGATGAAAACTCCGGGATGCAGGGAGGCTGCCCCGGGGCTGGGGCCAGAGAGGAGGACTCCACGGTCCCCCCAGCCCTCTCCTTGCTGGCAGCAGAGAGCTCCGGGGAGGGGCCCCCCCTTCTCCACGGTGGCACACTCACCTGGCACCGTCACTGCACGTGCTCCTAGGGGCTGGGCCCCCTCAGGTCCAGGAAGCCCCCTCGCCTCCCCTGTGGTGGGTGCCGGGGGAGGGGAGGGCTGCCATCACATGTGTGCCTCCTCCCCTCCTCCTTCCGCAGGCAGCGGCTGCGCCGCCACCTCAGCCTGCTGCCGGCGCTGCTCCCTTTTGTAGCTGGCAGCGGCCGGCAAGGGAGCGCAGCGCAGAGCGGCAGGGCAGCCACCCACTGCCCAGGGCACAGGCAGGAACGCTCCGGGGGAGGCGCACAGGGATGGCAGGAGGGGCTGTGGGATGCTCCGGGGGAGGCACACGGGGCCGGGGAGGCATGCGGGGCAGCAGGTGGGGCTGGGGGAGAGACCCAGCCCCAAATATTGATGGAGCCAGACCCCCGGGTCCTGAATTTGCTGGAGCACGGGCACCACTGGCCCATATAACTCGCCGCCCCCCTGCACAGTTAAAAGTTCCAGCAGTGGGGAAAGACTATGTCAGAGGGGGAGTCAACATGGAAAGGCTCTGGTAGCTCTGTCAATGCTTTAGTCAATTTTAGGCTATTTCTGTGGTCCCCTCTGTAGTATCTGATCATCTGAGTTTTTAATGTATTTTATCTTTGCAACACACCTATGAGGCAGAGAAGTACTATTTTACAGATGGGGTAACTAAGATAGAGAGAGAGACTAAATGTATTTTCCAAGGTCATGCCGGAAGTTTGTGGTAGTGCTTGTAATTGAACACAGAAGTTGACCCCTAAATGTCCCCAAGGATCTGATCCAGAACCCATTGAAGTCAGTTGGAGCATTTCCATTGATTTCCATAGGTTTTGGATCTGGCCCAAACTGGGCACAAGTCATTTTCTGATGACTTATTTATTTTTTGTTTGCACAGAAAGAGGCATGCATAGTCATTTAATAAACGGAAGTGAATTTTAACATATAGCTCTTTTACTATTCTTATTCACACACATGCATACTTTGTTTGTGGTTTTATTATTGTTACAGCGGAAAATGTCCAGTTTGTAACCAAAACCTGGAAGCTATTCATCTGAGCCAAGAAGAGTACAATGCACTCAAGGAAAAAATAATAAAAGATGTGATCCAGGGAACTGATACATTCAGGAAGACAACTCCTCAGGTAGGTTTCAAGGGCCTTCAGGTTTATTGACTGGAGAGTCATAAGTGACTAATGCTTAATAGGTCTAAGACCCCCTAATAATTTTTTCAACACTTAATTTTGTATTAAGGGTTTTAAAAAAGTTGTGTCGTGCTAACACTATACATTTTCACTGATTTATAGTAAAATGTATTCGAGAATTCATTTTGATATTCTACTTATAATCATATCAATTTATTCTTAACCTCACTTATCATGGTTTTGTCCTTCAATTCCTTCAGTATCTCTTTAATTTTTGTCTTAATCAGTAAGAAACTCACAAATATTTTAATAATCTGCCTACATTTTCTCCACTATTTAATAAAATGAATCCAAATGCTGAACTCTTCATTCCTCCCTTCACCCTCATAATTTTTCACATCTTTCTAGTTGGTCATTCAAGGAGAGGATACCTGGACTAGAAGGATTACATTTTAAGTAGTAAATGTTAATGAATGTCAATTTCTTCCCCATCCAAAAACTAATGGAAAATATTCCATGATTCATAACTGAAATTTTCACAGGAGAAAAGTTAAAAAATACCTAGTTTTCCCTAGCAAAAAACTGGAAGTCTCTGCTGTCTCATTAAATATTGTTTCATTTCTGAAGCTTATATTTATTAAATCTTGAATGGTGGGTTTTTCAATAGCGCAATAGTTTAAGTCAAAACCAGGAAAAATCTTTGAAAATAAACATCAGTATTACCTGTCAACATTCACAAAAAATTAACACTAACCCCGCAGTCCTAAATGTACATGGGCTATGGTAATATGATATCTGCAGTGGGAACATCTAGCTTTGAACAGGGATCACTGCATACACATGAGATAGAAATGGTACAATATGTATGAAATCATGGTCAAATGCTCTTCTTATGTTTTCTTTTTTTGCTTTGCTTTGCCAGTCCTTACTCATCATCATGTGTTGACTTTAACAAATGAGCAGCCTGGGTACTTAATGAAGTTGAAAGATAAAAGACCACTAGATGGAGCCAGTGCCACATCTGAGAAATTTTGTTTGTTTTAATAGTAACAAGATCAAACCATTATGAGACTGCTGTGCTTTGCTGCTGGTGGTGCCAAAGTTCAGCTCCAACCTCTGTAGCAGGTAGCTCTGATGACCTTTAGGGAGTACAGCAGCTCCAGCTCTCTAGCACTCCTGCAGGTGAAGAAGCCCTACCAAACCCAGGAGAGTGGGGCATTACGGGGCCCATCACTGGAGGGCTATCCCTGTCTCCACTTACTACTTCATTCCTGCTGTCTCTCCTGGCACCACCCCAAAACCTTGCTTCCCCCCTGTACACACACAACATCAGAAAGGTCAGGGGAGGGATCCTGATTCCCCACAATATACTTGTCAGATTGGCACTTCCCCTGCTGGTGTTCAAGAGATGGTTTATTGGATAGAGAAGCCATATAAAGAGCTGGGCTGATTCTTCATCTCCTGTATTGGTCTCAGGGATGAGTCCCCCACCCCTGTCTTTCTGCCCCCAAGAGGATGGAGGGAGTAGAATTTGTCCCTAAACCCTGTATTCTGGCAAGAGCTGCGGCAAGAGGAGCTGAGCTGTTATCTACACACTTGTCACAGCTTCAGCTCTCAGTTCTCCCCCCCTCTTCTTCCTGAACTCACCTAGCCTCTTGTTGTATGGGTCAGGGTGAAGCTGGAAGTACAGTTAACAGCTCAGCTAGGAAGCTTGTGCTTTGTGCCAGCAGCGTATAGATTACCAGCTTTCTGTCATTCCACTCCATAGTGCCAAAAAGAAGGTCTGATAACCTCTCATATTTAGATTTTAGACCTCTGATGATACCATGCACTAGATATCAGCAAGAAGAGTCTAGCTATATAAGTTTCATGATTACCTTACTCACTATTTCTTCCCTAGTTATGTACAGAAAAAGCATTAGATGTTTGTAACTTTGAAAACACCTAATTTTAGGGTACCCTAAGTCTCTGAACCCCATTGTTCAAGTATTTTCATATTTTTCCCACAAAATTTATCCTGGCTCCAGATTTATCCTCCCAATTTTCAAGCTGATCTGATTTCTTTTGTGAATTTTACAGGGGCTGCAGAATCCGCTTTTAAAAAAATGTAGCAGCATCCTTAATATTGTCAAATGGCTACTGCTGCTCCATAGTATTAAAATTTAAACAAGAATTGGCAAGAATTTGTTGCATGGTAACACGAGTAATACTACCTATTTTTTAGAGTTCCTCAGAGAAATCCTGGTAAAGTAATGGGTTTATATTTCTCTGATTCCGTAACTAGTTAAGCTAATTTATGACGTTTGTTTGGGTATGTTTACGTTGGAGCTGGGAGATGCAATTTTCAGCTTGAGTAGATGTACCCAGCTAGCCCTGATCCAGCTAGCATGATAAAACCAGAAGTATAGCTGCAGCAGAGTGATGGGCTGACCCTCCTGAGTATGGTTCCATCTGAGATCATAGGTATGTACTCATGGAGCTAGCCCATCCCGCCACTCATGCTGCAGTGGCTACGCTTGTATTTTTAGCACAATAGCCCAATCAGAACTAGCACAGGTATGTCTGTTGGAGCAGGAAATTATACCTTGCAGCTCTAGTATACAGCTCATATCCTTTGAGTCCCAGTTTGAGCCCTGTGGGGAATCAGGGTCTCCCTTGTCCCCTTAACCAGGTTACATCAATAGTACCTTACACTATGAGTGTTCCCACTGGAGTCAGTGGAACTACTGATGGGCCCAGTGCTATTTCTTGGGAGGAAAGGTATCCCTAAGCAGGCCTGGGAAATGGGGAATAAAAAATTGTTGGGGGTTAGACTAGATGACCCTTTTCTAACCCTCTGATTCTATTATTACAGTTCAGCCTCTAGTTTGGTTTAGTTGGTAACCTTCTTCCATTTGTTCTCGATGAATGCACAGCAGTTAGGGCCATATTCCCTATTGCCTATTTCCATTACCCACCCAGCTGGCTGGCAGAACCATTTGGAGTATGTAGGAGAGGGAGAGCAGATCACACATTGAACTACCCCCTAGCAGTGCGGGACCTAATTGAATAGTGTGCTAGGCCCCAGATTTGCTTGAACTAGCCCCGATACCAGTACTATAATCTGCATTGGGAACCATTGTTATGTTAGTATTATCTTCATCTGTTGTCTGCTAGTTGAAAATCTGTTCCATTGAATTTTCTATAGTGGTGAAGGCCTGCCAGTTGTTCTTACAATTGGCTAATAGAGGGAATACCACAGAGAATTGCAGGTTGATCATCTTTCATTACTGTAGTCTGAGTAGGCCCTGATCAAAATCCAGACATATCCTGACACTTAAAATCTTGATGTGTCGAAATCCTAATCCTCAATATCCCTCGAACACAACATTCATGTCATACATGTCTGTGTGTGCACTTGTACAACTTTTTGTGGCCATTCTTGGGTGGGTTGGTCCACTACTAGCTCTCATTTGGAAGTTTAGGCTGCATAGCTGTCCCATCTGCTTCCTCCTTTGTGGAGAGGAGGGGAAATCAGGCCATGCAGAATTTCCAGAATTTTCCTCTGTTTGGGGGAGGGTTTGGGCCACCTGGTCCCTATATGTGGGTCTTTGCCTGGTTCTCCCTGAAACTGCTGCCCCCTAAGGAACCAGAGGATCTTTGTGTGTCCCTAGTTGCTAGCGATGGGTGAGAGGATTGATAGGCAAGGGAGGAAATGGAAAGACTATGGGTTTATTTTTAGTCTGTTTGTTTTGCACTAGAGTCCTCTGCAGTTGTTGGCATGGCTTTATCCCTGCTTAAAGTCGGGCACTTCTTACTTCATACTGACTTCAGTCTAGAGTTCACTGTGAATGCATTTGTCATCTTCCCTGCAGTTATAATGATCTTCTGTATCTTCCCCCGGTCCCCCAAAGTAACATGCCACTTTAGGACTACTTACAAAGCATCTATACCATATTGAACTGAGTCTTTAGGGACAGTGCATACATCATTGTGGAGAAAGAATTAGAGACTATATTCTCAGTTTAAAAAATAGTCTACTGGCTTTAAGTATTGAGTACAAGTGTTGGTATAGTGAAAATAGCCCTTGCTTGTAAAATACACTCTGGAGTAACTCCAATCTGCTTTATTCACCTTTTCTATCTTTCTTTATTCCCCTTTGCTGTTTGTACCCTTTGCTTATCCACTACTGCTCTTCTCTGACCTTCTCCCAATCTTGGTATTACTGGTGCAAATACTCCCTCCTTTTTTAATTGTCAAGACATATTGAACTGCCATCCTGTATCATGCCACCTCAGTGACTTATTGTCTTCTTATGAATCTCAGACTAAGTCCAGAGAATAGAACACAGGCCTGGGAGGCAGGAAAACTCGGTTTTGTTCTGGTTCTGCTGTTAACTTTTTGTGATCTTGGAGAAGTCCACTTATCTTTCTGTGCCTCAGTTTTTCCCATCTGTCTGATGGGCATAATGACACCTACTAATTTTTATAAAGCACTCCGAGATCTATGGCGGAAAAGAGCTATATCAGGGCCAAGTATTGTTATTGCTGTTTTTGGTCTCATCTATATATTTTGATGTATTCCTTTTCTATTAATTCTCTGTAATCCTATTTATTTAAGCTATGAAACATACTGGAATAAAGTTTATATGAAAGATGATTGACCTCAGTGGTGCTGGCGTGTGTGCTGTACAGTTCAGTTCACCTTGTAGTTCATATTAGAAATGTTAACACTCTGAGTATGCGGGCATGCTTATCTGTCATTTGAGTTGTTATACAGTTAACACATGAAACCCTGTTATTCGTATTAGTTGCCATAAGTAGGAAATTATTGACTGAATTTGAAGCTATCGTGATAGCTCGGTATGGCTCTGCAGGGTTTTTTTTAGCCAAATGAGTGTGTTATGCTCTGCAATAGCTTAGTGTGCTCTTTTTTCTTTCTTTTTTATGATCAAAATCAGAGTTCATACTATCTTCTTTCCAATTATTGGTCAATAACCAGAGCTTGAAAAACTTTTCAGGAAACTTGTTTGTGATAGCTCTGACAAAGCATTTCTCGCTCTAGCAGGTTGTGAGAGGTTGGACCCTTAAAAATCACATCCTCCTGATTATCATCCAGTTACCAAACAATTTAGAACTTTATAGGTTAATGACAATATTTTCTTAATTCCACCCTTAAACCTATTGCCACCTAGTTCAGACCCTGAACCTTTTGTGTAATGTGCTTCCAATGGGTAACTCCACTTAATAAGCTGGCCTGCATATTACATAGTAACTTTAGTTTTCACATGATGGAAAGATACTGGAACAATCAAACTTAAACAATCAATTTGTAAGCACCTAGAGCAGTGGTTCCCAAAGTGGGGTTCGCAGAACGTTTCAGGGGGTTCGAAAGAAAAATTTCATTAATGGTGGCCAGAGGACTCTGCTGGGACCCAGTTGCAGGGCAGACAGGCCGAGCCCCAGGGAGAGCGGGGCCGGGTAGTTTGAGCC
>NW_020664447.1:56431981-56433876 GCF_002925995.2 Terrapene triunguis
CCCCCCCCCCCCCCCCCCCCCCCCCGGAGCACTGCTTTACCGCGTTATATCCGAATTCGTGTTATATCGGGTCGCGTTATATTGAGGTAGCAGTGTATCTTGATTTTTAGTAAGGTTTCACACTAGATTCTCATAAGCAAACTATGGAAATGTGGTCGTGATGTATTTACTATGATATGGGTGCACAATTGGTTGAAAGACTATACTCAAAGAGTATTTATCAATGGTTCACTGTCAAACTGGGAGGGCGTATCCAGTGGTATCCCACATGGTCGATCCAGTCCTATTCAATAGTTTCATTAATGATTTGGATAATAGAGTGGAGAGTATGCTTATAAAATTTGCAGATGATACCAAGTTGAAAGGGGTTGTAAGCACTTTGAGAGCAGGATTTAAGCACCTTGACAAATTGGAGAATTGGTCTGAATTCACCAAGGTGAAATTCAGTAAAGATAAGTGCAAAGTACTTCCGTTAGGAAGGAAAAATCAAATCTACAACTACAAAATGGGGAATAACTGGCAGAGTGGTTGTACTGCTGAAAAGGACCTTGGGGTTATCGTGGATCATAAATTGAATATGAGCCACTATGTGATGCTATTGTAACAAAGGCTGCTATCATTCTGGAGTGTATTAACTTGAGTGTCTGTAAGACATGGGAGGTAATTGTCCCGTTCTACTCAGCACTGGTGAAGCCTTTGCCTACTGTGTCCAGTTCTGGGCCCACAGTTTAGGAAAGATGTGGACAAATTCAGGAGAGTCCAGAGGAGAACAACAAAAATGATAAAAGGTTTAGAAAACCTGACCTATGAGGAAAAGATAAAAAATATTGGGTATATTTAGTCTTGAGGAAAAAAAGATTGAGGAGGGGCCTGATAACAGTCCTCAAATATGCTAAGTGCTGTTATGTACAGGATGGTGATCAATTATTCTCCATGTCTACTGACGGTAGGACAAAAAGTAATGGGGCTTAATCTGCAGCAAGAGAGAGACTTAGTGTTAGATATTAGGAAAAGCTTTCTAACTATGAGGCTAGTTAAGCTCTAGAATAGGCTTCCAAGGGGATTTGGAATCCCTGTCCCTGGAGGTTTTCAAGAACAGGTTGGACCAACATCTGTGAGGGATGGTCTAGTTTACTTGGTCCTGCCTCAGTGCAGGAAGCTGGACTTGATAACCTCTCGAGGTCCCTTCCATTCCTACATTTCTGTGATTCCGTTGCTTCAAAGGGCAGCACTGTGTAGAGAACATTATATTGTTTGTCAAGGGTCAGAGATGAGATTAATTATGGCAAAGTCTAGATTGGAGTGTAAGTGTTTCACTTTTCTAACTAGGTGCAGATGGAAAAAAGTGCTTTGGCGTCCAGGAGCAGCCCAGGTTGTAATAAAATACTTAGATTTTACACCAATGTTACAAATGGTGGTCATACGACCTCTGACAGTGGCACATCACTAGCTCTTCTGGGTGCTTCCCCCAACCCACCAACATCATCTCAGTCTTATTCAAAATTAATCACGGGAACTAACCAAGTTTGTGTAGGCACTAGTTAATTTGTTCCACTGCACCATCTGGATCAGACTTGATAGAAACAAAGAGCTGGGTTTCATCAGCATATGGAGCACATTGCAGTCCATGTTTCCCTAATAACCAATCCTCCAGTGACACCTCTTAGGAAGAAGCTTTTTCCATACACATCAACAACAGCTTCTGATCCATAGTGTAAAAGGCTGCTAATAGATGTAAAAGAATCAGCCTGAACACTTTTTAATTGTCAGTTTCTAGGAGGAAATAATCAACTAGTGCCACCAGCACAATTGTTGTCTCATGCCCAAGCCTATATCTGATAGAGCTCATGCAAATTTGAGGACTCCCAAAACTCTCATAGTTTTCTGGCTGCAAC
>NW_020664447.1:56433976-56512193 GCF_002925995.2 Terrapene triunguis
GGGGGGGGGGGGGGGGGGGGGGGGGGGGGGGGGGGGGGGGGCGCGCACTCCGGCGGATCAAAGCAATTCTATATAAGGCGGTTTCACCTATAACACGGTAAGATTTTTTGGCTCCCGAGGACAGCGTTATATTGTATCTTCGCATTGGCCTCCACCACCTGAATGGTTTAATTAGTGATCATGGTGTAAGGATGATGAATCTTCAACTCAAATGTATTGGCCAGACAGCAGGCGCATTAGTGTCTCAAGGAAAATTTGAAAAGGGATGCCTCGGTGTCTTCAATAAAATATAAGTGGCAAAATTCCCTTTGACTTCAGTGGGAGGAGGATTGGCACCTAATAAAATGTCCCAAAAACTTCTAAAATGTCCAAATAACTTCTCCCAAGAAGAACTATTAATAATACCATTAATGGCATAAAAATGGTTTCTTGGGTGTACTGCAGGGGATACTACCCAGAATAGTTGCATAGGTATGTTCTTAGTACCAGACCACATAGCAGTTTCCTAAGAAACAAAAGTATACTTGTGTGGCTAGTTCTACTTTCCTTTTGTGTTGGAGATATACAGGAGGTAATTAGAGGAGATTGATGACACACGAGTTGATTGGGTTCTTTTTGGAGACACACCTGCAGTACATATTTTCATTTTCCATAATCCGAGGGATTTCCCTGCATGTTTGTTGTCAGGTAATTTCTCTTCCGAAAGTTTAAAATGCACTCTGATGATGCTGATGTTTTCAGTATATTGCTCAGGTTTATCAGGGACTAATTTGGAATATATTTCAGAATAGTGCATGACGTACCAGGAACTGAATACACATAGAAGCCTCTATATGCTGAAGATTTTCTAGTGATTACATTACAAAAAGCTTGCCATTAAACACTAATTCAAAAACTGGGCTAAAATATGTGTAAATCCACTGATTTCAACTGAGTTTCTCTTTTTCTACATCAGCAGAAAAGAAAGCTGACTCTAGCACACTGCATTTGTTGGTGAAAGGGACATTGTCAACTTCCAAGCCACATTTTTGTCTGAAATTGTTTTACTTGCTATTGTTACAATAATCTCAGCTGTAATCTGTAACTGAAAGCAATGAGAGGGAAAATATTTTTTCTCTATTTTTGTAGTTTTCTTTCTATATTTGACAACTTTTTGATTGTAGTCATTTCTGTATCTGTTTTCCTGTCTAATCAGTCAGTTTTCTCAGTTATTTGTGTGGATTTTTCACAAAGTACAACAAGAGAGAGAAAAACAACACCCCACAAAACCCAAAATGGGTGATTGTAAAACCCAAAACAATGTCACTAGGGACTCCAGGTCACATATAGTCTGAAGCTACTTTTAAAAAACTGATTAGATTTCACATTGACAGCATCCTAGCCAACCTAGGGTGGTAGACAGTGTTACTTACAGATGCTGCATGATCTAGTGCATGAATCTGGTAAAACTACAAAGCATTCCACAAAGATAATGCTGTGCCATTCCCATAGTTTCAAACAGCCCTATTTAGTACAAAGCCTCCCCTAATCTATGCAACTGCCATGTCCTATGGCTTGCTAACCTGTACAGCTGCAAACCCTACTCCAGAGCCTGGCAGCTGCGCCATAACGCCATCCAGAACTGCCTGGTGAAAGCCATCGCACCACGCCTGGGGAGATCTCCGTGAACTGCGCCATCCCCATTACCAACAGCCAGCTGCGACCTGACATTGTCATCACTGACGAGGCCCATTATCATCATCATCCTCGTCAACGTCACGGTCTCCTTTGAGAACTGGACCCCGGCCTTTCGCAAAGCCCGAGCTCGTAAGCTGGAAAAGTACGCCTCCCTGGCCGACACCCTGAGAGCAACGGGCTACGAAATGTAGATGGATACCCTGATCGTCGGAGCCCCGGGTGCCTGGGACCCCTGCAACGAGCGTGTGCTGAGGACCTGCGGGATCGGTTGACGCTACGCGCGGCTCACGTGGCGCCTCATGGTCTCAGACAGCATCCGATGGTCCAGGGACATCTACGTTGAACACGTTACCGGCCACCGACAGTACCAGGAGGTGTGAGCCGGAGTGACATCGCTCTTTGACTACAAGAAAGGGACCGAGAGACTTTGTCCGTTGGACCATATGAACTGGAACCATAAACTCACTGAACATTAAATCTCACCAAATGAGGGTCAACCCATCCTCATCATCGTATCCACTCATTATACTCCACACCTGAACATAGCCATTATATGAACTTCATACCCTCATATCTCAATGTCTGTACTTTGACCTGTCAACCTTTTACCCCCAATCGGGGATATTGCAGATTATTTATTCCTTATGCCACCCGATTTTAAAATGAACTTTGCAGCCCTTGATAATCTGTGCATTATTCCCTGATAACCAGAAACTTCTATGCTTAAACTCCGTACCTTTCACTTTTTTTTTTAAAACATCATCTTAATAAAATTTTTAAATCTATTGTTATTCATGACAGAATTCCTCCTCTGTTATATGCTACCCATCCCTGTATGCAGTGGTGGTGTAGCCATGTTGGTCCCACAGGGTACTAGACATTTAGACATGGCAGCCTTTCAAATATCTTCCCTGCCCCAGTCTCCTCTTTTTCAAACTAAACATACGCAGTTCCTTCAGCCTTTGCTCATATGACTTGCATTCCACCTCTTTAATCATCTTTGTCATTCATCTCTGTAGCCTTTCCAGTTTCTCCACATCCTTTCTATACATACCATCTTGGGAAAAAATATTTTAAAATCCTCCAAGCCCATGTACAAGGACACCCTGGATCTCAAGTTCATTTGCCCAACTAAAATGTGATTGCCCCAATTTCTTCGAGGTCAGAATGAGGTTTTTGTTGATGTTTTTTAATTAAGTTGTGTTGCATATCCCTGCCTCAAAGACAAGCTAATGATCTAACACTCTTAAAAATCCTGGGTGAACCACCTAACTTATATGTTTGATTGTGGATGAAAATTACAACCAATTCCAACCTTCGCTTACTAGTGAGAGACAAGGTGGATGAGGTAATATCTTTTATTGGACAATCTTCTGTTGGTGAGAGAGAACCTTCTGAGCTTACACAGATCTCTTCTAGACTGGTCTGATGCAACTATGATTTCCCTTTGGCTATGAGAGTTCGAGAGATGCTCTTTGATCAGCCATTGGGTGACATTTCTGACATAGCAAAGTTCTCTATTTTACCTGCTTTAAAAGCTTTGTGTATGCCTTACAACCAGAGTAGTAAGCAAATATATCAACAAGAATCTCTTATTTAATGCTTTACATTCAGAGATCTCAAAGCTGTTTTCTAAAGAAGCTAAATAGTGTTATTCCCATTTTGCTGATGGGGAAACCGAAGCACAGAGAGGCAACGTATCTTGCCCATGGTTACACAGCTGGTCAATGGCACAGCTGAGAATGGAACCCAAGTCTCCTATTTTCTTTTTAAATGAAATAAAAAAGCAGTACCCAGCTTTGAAGCTTCTGTCAGATTTTGACTGACCTACCTATTTTTGTCAAAAATGTTCAGTTTATACTGTGAGTTTAAGAAAGGTAGAAGCTGTGGCGTTTGTTCAATCGTAAGAAAAGAAAAATGTAATGGAAAGCATCTAGTACAATGTTAACATCCCTTGAAGGTGTTGCAGCAAATATTTCATTAAAGATATCAAAGGCAACAGACGATAGTGAAGTGAGAGGTTTAGGTTTTTTTGGTCTTTTTTTAAAAAGCTAAAAAAAAAAAAATCCTGTTAATTTAATCTTTTTTTCTTTTCTCCTCCTTCTAGGAACTTGAAGAATTTCAAAACTTTGTGGGAAATCATTCTCCGTATGATATTGTGATAGATGGACTCAATGTTGCTAATGTTTCTAAGAAAAGGAACCAATCTCAAACTGTAAGTGCGGGTTAATTATTCATAAGGAGTTTCACTTTTCAGTACACTTAAGTGAGCATAAAGCAATCAGTGCCTCGTTTTATTACTTACCCTATCTTGCAAGTGATTGGCAACATTTTTGTAGCACATGTTAGAGAAATCTTTTGAATTTGAATACTGAATATGTTAATGCAAATCAGTCAGGAGAAGATAATCATTGTAATGCATAACACTAGAGAAGAGAACCCCTGCTGGTCAGTTTCCCTGTGTAGACCGGAACTTGATGGCAGTTTAAATCTATATCCTGTACAAGAACTTTCTTTCACTTCCTGAAGATTCTCACAGTCTCAGGCTTGATTTACACTTGGGCGTAATTATGTCATTCAGGAGTGTGAAAAAATGCACCCCTGACCAACATAGCTATGCTGACAAAATGTCTAGTGTAGAGGTACCTGGCCAACAGAATAAGTGCTGTTCTGTCAGCATAGCTAGTGGACATGAGTGGCAGGTGAAGTTTCCCACAGCCCTGCCTCCTCTGGTGGAGGCCCCACCCCTGCTCTCAGCCCCCTCCCAATGGGGAAGAGGGCGCTGAGGGCTCGGTCGGGGCCACGGTGGAGCTCATGACCCTGGCTGGAGCTCTGAGCCCGGAGCCCCTCTTTCGTTTCATCCCTTCCCCTGCAGCCCCATCCCCATTCCACCTCCACTCCGCCTCTCCCTTCCCCCTCAAGGCTCTGCTCCACCTCCTGCTTGCTCCTCTTCCCCCTCTGCCGTGTCTCCCCTCCCTCCCCCACGCTGTGGCCCCGAGTCCAGAAAAGCTCTGTGCCGTGGTGGAGGGAGATTTTTCCCCTTCCCACCTGGTGGCGTGAGGTTTGGGGAGGCTTAGCCTCCCCCAGCCTCCATTATGCACCACCCATGCTAATGTCGACATACAAGACATCCACACTAGGGAGTCTATACCAGCTTTTAAGCTCTGGTATTACAGTGAGAGCTCAGATCATTCTTTCCCTTCAGTGTTGACTGTAATCTTGCTTTAGTGATATCTATTATAGAGAGCTCTTAGCTGTTTAGATCAGGAATCGGCAACCTTTGGCACGCGGCCCGCCAGGGTAAGCCTCCTGGCGGGCCGGACTGGTTTGTTTACCTGCCGTGTCCGCAGGTTCGGCCGATCGCAGCTTCCACTGGCTGCGGTTCGCCACTCCAGGCCAATGGGGGCTGCGGGAAGCAGTGGCCAGCACATCCCTTGGCCTGGCCCACCAGGGGACTTACCCTGACGGGCCACGTGCCAAAGGTTGCCGATCCCTGGTTTAGATTCTTTGTAAGGCAAATATTTGTTTAAAATTTTGAAAAAAAAGTTCAGCTACTGGCACTACTTCTAAAGTTAAATGTTAAGCTCTCACGGTTTTGAAAGTAAAGCTGAGTTATAAAATGAGCTAGATACTGAAGGAAGTAAGGCTGCACGCTATTTATAATAAAAGATAATTTTTGTGAAGTGCCTTTCAAATATCGCTGCAGATAAGTACTATTAGTTTCATATTTAGAGATAAAAGCAATTGAGGCAGGGAGGTTTTGTAAGATTGCTTAAGACAATGAGGATGTTGGTGGAGTTACTAGCCCAGGAATGGGGGTACTTTCCCAGTTAAGAAAGTAAAACAGGAAGTTTAAAAGTTGTTTACTTGGGAACACTCAGTGAAGGAAGTGTTGATTATCCCGGAAAAGTCCCGTGCACTATGTGCTGCACATTTTTTGTTTTGTTTTTTGTTTATTTTAAATACAGAGTTCAGGATTGTATCTTCCACTTCCTCAAGCATAGGGATCCAGTTCCAGTGGATCTATCTTGGGTATGAGAAGGATGGGGAGTGAAGAGAAGGGACAGTGTTAGTTCATTAGCATTCTTCCTGAACTCCACTGAAGGTCCTCTGGCGGAACTTTACATAGTCAGGGTTCTAAATGCTTTATAGGAGCTGAAAGAAGTGGATTAAGGGGACTGCTTCCCTCTGCAGCTGCTGCTGTGTAGCCAAAGGGGGACTTCAGGGGTCAGGATGCCAGGGAGGTCCAGCAAGGCAGTATGGAGGGGCCAGCTTTCCACTTGAATGCTTCCCTGTCTGTGGATCTAGGGCTTCCCTTTCCAATAAGAACGGCCATACTGGGTCAGACCAAAGGTCCATCTAGCCCAGAATCCTGACTTCTGACAGTGGTCAATGCCAGGTGCCCCAGAGGGAATGAACAGAATAGGTATTCATCAAGTGATCCATCCCCTGTCGCCCATTCCCAGCTTCTGGCAAACAGAGGCTAGGGACACCATCCCTGCCCATCCTGGCTAATAGCCATTGATGGATCTATACTCCATGAATTTAACTAGTTCTTTTTTGAATCCTGTTGTAGTCTTGGCCTTCACAACATCCTATGGCAAGGAGTTCCACAGGTTGACTGTGCGTTGTGTGAAAAAAATACTTCCTTTTGTTTGTTTTAAACCTACTGCCTATTAAATTTCATTTGGTGACCCCTAGTTCTTGTGTTATGAGAAGGAGTAAATAATACTTGCTTATTTACTTTCTCCACACCAGTCATGATTTTATAGACCTCTATCATATCCCCCCTTAGTCGTTTTTTTTCTAGGCTGGAAAGTCCCAGTCTTATTAATCTCTCTTTGTATGGAAGCCGTTCCATACCCTTAATCATTTTTGTTGCCCTTTTCTGAACCTTTTCCATTTCCAATATATCTTTTTTGAGATGGGGCGACCAAATCTGGACGCAGTATTCAAGATGTGGGCGTACCATGGATTTATAGAGGCAATATGATTTTTTCTGTCTTATTATCTATCCCTTTCTTAATGATTCCTAACATTCTGTTCACTTTTTTGACTGCTGCTGCACATTGAGTGGATGTTTTCAGAGAACTATCGATAATGACTCCAAGATCTCTTTCTTGAGTGGTAACAGCTAATTTAGACCCCATCATTTTATATGTATAGTTGGGATTATGTTTTCCAATGTGCATTACTTTGCATTTAGCAACATTGAATTTCATCTGTCATTTTGTTGCCCAGTCACCCAGTTTTGAGAGATCCTTTTGTAGCTCTTCGCAGTCTACCTGGAACTTAACTACCTTGAGTAGTTTTCATATCATCTGCAAATTTTGCCACCTCACTGTTTACCCCTTTTTCCAGATCATTTATGAATATGTTGAATAGGACTGGACCCAGTAAAGACCCCTGGGGGACACCACTATTTACCTCTCTCCATTCTGAAAACTGACTGTTTATTCCTACCCTTTGTTTCCTATCTTTTAACCAGTTACTAATCCATGAGAGTATCTTCCCTCTTATCTCATGACTGCTTACTTTGCTTAATAGCCTTTGGTGAGGGACCTTGTCAAATCTGAAAATCTAAATACACTATATCCACTGGATCCCCCTTGTCCACATGCTTGTTGACCCCCTCAAAGAATTCCAGTAAATTGGTGAGGCATGATTTCCCTTTACAAAAAGCATATTGACGATTCCCCAACAAATTATGTTCATCTATGTATCTGACAATTTTGTTCTTTACTGTAGTTTCAACCAATTTGCCCGCTACTGAAGACAGGCTTACCAGCCTGTAATTGCCGGGGTCTCCGCTGGAGCCCTTTTTAAAAATTGGCGTCACATTAGCTATCCTCCAGTTATTTGGTACATATGCTGATTTAAATGATAGGTTACAGACGACAGTTAGTAGTCCTGCAATTTCACATTTGAGTTCCTTCAGAACTCTTGGGTGACTACCATCTGGTCCTGGTGACTTATTGCTGTTTAGTTTATCAATTTGTTCCAAAACCTTCTCTAATGACACTTCAATCTGGGACAGTTCCTCAGATTTGTCACCTAAAAAGAATGGCTCAGGTTTGGGAATCTCCCTCACATCCTCAATCGTGAAGACCAGTGCAAAGAATTCATTTAGTTTCTCCGCAATGGCCTTATCATCCTTGAGTGCTCCTTTAGCATCTTGATCGTCCAGTGGCCCCACTGGTTGTTTAGCAGGCTTCCTGCTTCTGATGTACTTAAATTTTTTTTGCTATTACTTTTTGAGTCTTTGGCTAGCTGTTCTTCAAATTATTTTTTGGCCTTCGTAATTATATTTTTACACTTCATTTGCCAGAGTTTATGCTCCTTTTTATCTTCCTCACTAGGATTTAACTTCACTTTTTAAAGGATGCCTTTTTGCATCTCACTGCTTCTTTTACTTTGTTGTTTAGCTATGGTGGCTCTTTTTTGGTTCTCTTACTATGTTTTTTAATTTGGGGTATACATTTAAGTTGAGCCTCTATTATGATGTTTTTAAAAGTTTCCATGCAGCTTGCAGGGATTTTACTTTTGGTGCTGTATCTTTTAATTTCTGTTTAACTAACCTCCACATTTTTGTGTAGTTCCCCTTTCTGAAATTCAGCGCTACAGTGTTGGGCTGCTGTGATGTTTTCCCACCACAGGAATGTTAAATTTAATTATATTATGGTCACCATTACCAAGCGGTCCAATTATATTCACCTCTTGGACCTGATCCTGTGCTCCACTTAGGACTAAATCAAGAATTGCCTCTCCTCTTTGGGGTTCCAGGTCTAGCTGCTCCAAGAAGCAGTCTTTTAAGGTGTCAAGAAACTTTATCTCTGCATCCCTTCCTGAGGTGATATGTACCCATTCAATATGGGGATAGTTGAAATCCCCCATTATTATTGAGTTTTTTATTTTAATAGCCTCTCTAATCTCCCTGAGCATTTTACAGTCTCTATCACCATCCTGGTCAGGTGGTTGGTAATACACCTCAACCCCGATATAACACTGTCCTCGGGAGCCAAAAAAACCTTACCACGTTACAGGTGAAACTGCGTTATATCGAACTTGCTTTGATCCGCCGGAGTGCGCAGCCCCCCCCCCCCCCAGAGCACTGCTTTACCGCGTTATATTTGAATTCGTGTTATATCGGGTCACATTATATCAGGGTAGAGGTGTATATCCCTACTGCTATAGTCTTATTAGTCGAGGATTGTAGGATAGCATGTCAGACTAACAGCACTGCAAAGTAGGAAGGTTGACAGCCCAGGCTCAAGCAAAGCTTAAGCTTATACCCTCAGCTGTGTCTGCTAGCCCAGCCTTTAAAGTGCCTTGAAGCCCAGGTTAGAGGTTTTTCTGTATGAACGGAAGCGGGGGTTAGGGCCAGCACCTGGGCTATAGCATGGGCCAACTGTAGTGAATTTATACCCTGAGTGTTCAGATTCATTGCAGGATTATGCGAGTCACTGAATGATCACATTCTCTTCCTTCACATTTTCAAATTTCCCTTGTGGGAGAATGTCATGGAAAAGGATTGTGCTTGGGCTGTAAACATGGCATTTTATGACAAGAGCCAGTGCTCAAATTATGGGGAAAAAGTAGGGGGACCCTGAATGGCAAGTGAGTTGCTTTAATTTAAACAGTAGTGAGAAGGGAGCCATAAGACAGAAGTGAAATAACCCCTAAAAGTAGTAAGTGTGCCTGGCCTGCTTAGCCAACCCTCCCCCCAGTCATAGGCGCCGACTTCTGCTCCTGCCGGTGGGTGCTCGACCCTCCCCTGCCCTGACTCCACCCCTTCCATGAGGCCCCGCCCCAACCCCTCCCTGCCCCTATTCCGACTCCTTTCCCAAATCCCCGCCCCGGCCCCGCCTCCTCCCCTGAGCGTGCCACGTTCTCGCTCCTTCCCCTCCCTCCCGGAGCTTGCTATGCCGCCAAACAGCTGTTTGGTGGTGGCCGGGCGGGAAGTGCTGGGAGGTAGGCGGAGGAGTGGGGAGGCAGAGGGGGAGGGGAACTTGGCTGCCGGTGGGTGCTCCACTAATTTTTCCCTGTGGGTGCTCCAGCCCCCATGGAATCGGCGCCTATGCCCCCAGTAATTCAAGCTCTGACAAGTACTGTGCAGTTCTACTCTCTCCTCTTCTATTCCTGCAAGAATTGTGAAAAATGCCACCTTCCACCCCCTTCCCCTTCCTCTCAGATGAGGATCTGGCCACAGTAATCCATGCATTCGTCACCTTCTTGCCGGGTTACTGTAGCTGATTGTACTCGACTAACTGTGGTAGCAATGCACACACTCAGCTTATTCAGAATACAGCAGCCTGCTTCCCCAGTAGGGAACACGGCCAGAAAGCTGGGCTCTGATCCCTCCTTTGGCTCCCAGCCCATTTTCATTCCATTCAGGGTTTTAGCCTGATCTTCAAAGCTATCAGTTTGTCAGAACTCAGATACATCAGTGACCACATCTCTATACAAGACTCACCGAGAAAGCTGTGCTCCCTGGGAACAGTCCCACCTACAAAGACTAGGATGAAGTGTGTGGGAGTCGCCACAGAGTGTGTTCAAAGATGTGGAATGAGCTCTCAGAATCTGACACTTTTAGGGCATGCTGCAAGACTCTCCTTTATGATAAAGATTTTCTACTGTAATTGGAATGATAATTTTTTAACAGTAAATGAAATCTACTGTAAGTTGAGTCTATCCATGCTTGAGGGTAGTGGAAGAGAAGACCCCAACAAGGGCCACTAGGATTCTTGCTACACAGCCCTGATGTACTTGAGAAGCTCTTTGATACTGTAGAAAAGCCCCACCTCCCTTGCATCCAAAGTCCCCCTGCACCCAGACTCCCCTGCCGAGCCCCAGCCACTCTGCTTCTGGACCCCCACTGAGCCCCTCACCCCTGCATCTGTACCCCCACTCCTGCACTCCGACCACCCTGCTCTTGAACCACCACCCTGATGAGCTCCATCCCCCTTACACCTGGACTACCTCAATGAGCCCCCCGAATCCGGACCCCCACCCCACTGAGCCCCAACCAGCTACACCCAGATCCCTCACCCCACCAAGCTCCAGGCCCCCAGCACCCAGACCCCCGTGCTGAGCCCCCCACACCCAGACCCCCCCGCCAAGCCCTATCCCCCCACACCAGGACCCCCTCTGCTGAGTCCCAACCACTTTCACCTGGACCCCCTGCACAGTCCCATTCCCACTGCACTCGGAACTCCCCACCGAGCCCCTCTGCATCCAGATCCCCCTCAGACTCCTCATTGGGCCGCCTGCACCCAGATTGCCCAACACAGAACCCCACACCTGGATCCCCCCACACTAAGCCCCTCCACACTTGGATCCTGCCAGGCTCAGCCTGCTTGCCCCACACCTGGATCAGGGGCCAGGGGTGGGCATGTGTGCAAGACTCTGTCCCTTTTACTTGCTATCTTGGTTTGCCTGGTGCGGAGGGGCAGGGCCCCAGGATATTTCTGGGGCAGGCCCAACCCTTGCGCTGTGTCAGGGTCAGGTGCAGCCTCGCCTCCGAGTCATGTCCTGGGCAGAGCACTGCAGGTGATCTCCCACCTTTGTGCAGCCAGTGGCCTGTGCTTCCCACTGCCATGCTGAAGCTTCCACATAATTTATTGACAAATAAAATATACAGAATTTTGCCAAATTTTAAAATATTGTGCTCAGCATTTTTATTTTTTCTGCACAGCATTTTTAATTTTTTGGCATAGAATTCCCTCTGGAATAATTTATAACCACACACCCTGTCCCAAATCTGTCTGATATTACTGTATGCAGATTTTCAGCTCTTCAGACTGTCTTTTATTTTGTCTGTAAAGCACCTGGCACACTTTAGGTCAGGGGTCGGCAACCTTTCAGAAGTGGTGTGCCGAGTCTTTATTTATGGGGGGAGGGATAGCTCAGTGGTTTGAGCATTGGCCTGCTAAACCCAGGGTTGTGAGTTCAATCCTTGAGGGGGCCACTTAGGGATCTGGGGCAGTACTTGGTCCTGCTAATGAAGGCAGGGGGCTGGACTCAATGACCTTTCAAGGTCCCTTCCAGTTCTAGGAGATAGGATATCTCCTTTTTTTTTTTTATTCACTCTAATTTAAGGTTTCGCGTGCCAGTACTACATTTTAACGTTTTTAGGTCTCTTTCTATAAGTCTATAATATATAACTAAACTATTATTGTATGTAAAGTAAATAAGGTTTTTAAAATGTTTAAGAAGCTTCATTTAAAATTAAATTAAAATGCAGAGCCCCCCGGACCGGTGGCCAGGACCCAGGCAGTGTGAGTGCCACTGAAAATCAGCTCACGTGCCGCCTTTGGCACGTGTGCTATAGGTTGCCTACCCCTGCTTTAGGTGCTCTTTAAATAGTAATGTGAGACATTGCTATATGCAAGAAAAAGAATAGGATTCAAGTTACTATAAATGATCACCTTAGTGCATCCTCATTCGTTATTTAAATGTTAATAGAATGTGTTTTTACTATGTGAGATTTTTGTAAGACTTTATATTTATATTTAGTGACTAAATATTTTACTACTGGATATTGTACTATTGCCAGAGAAGACCACAGTTTACCCTTAAGTATTCATGTGATTAAACCCCAAAGCAGTGATACAAGGTTGCTCCCTTTACCTAATGTCTGTGATTCCCTTCTAGTATTTGGTAGATGTCTTGGGAAATGCCTGCAATGTGTGGGTGAGGGGGAATTTCTCTCTAGAACGGGATGGATAAAACAGCAAAAGTTGAGGAAATGACTAAATTAATTGCATTGTCATTCCTAACATATTTTGACATTTAGGAAATTTACATGAATAACTGTAAGTAGCCCCCAGACAGCTTATATCTTCATTTGGTCAGCAGGTCAGTGGAGTTGGCAGCTATATAGAAATGTTTTGGAGCAATTTCTCGGATGTATTAGGCACTAGCAGCCTTCTCTTTTCACCAGTTTTTCTTCAACAAATGTGTATTGTGGCTATTGCAAAGAAAATTCCAGGAACAGGATTTAATTGTATACTCACGTTTTGGGAAGTTCTCTGGCAGAATACCGTGAAACCAGCATTCATGCTGCTATGGATAAAGTGAACATGTACACGTAAGGCACAAAATGCAAAAATCGAGGCCTCCATGTTACAAGTGGCTCTACCTCCTTAACAACATGACTTGATCAATGTTAAAATCTTTCTCTAAATGAACAAAGTCAGTAACCCTTTTTAAACCACCAGCTACACCAGCGTCACGTCGCCCACTATGGGCTCATCCGCCACACCAGGATGTTAGGGCGGAAACACTCTGGCAAGAGGAATGGATATCTGTTATAATCCCCAACCAGTCCCTCGTCGCCGGCCCCACAATTTGCCCGCCTGGTTTTGACTGCCCTGCTGCCAGTGGTCCCTGTTGAACAGGTTCCAGACTGAGCAAGGTCTCTGTGCAGCCAACCAGTATCGCTGGGGCCTTCATGACAGCCCTTTGTGCAGCTGCAGCGCAACACCTATGATGATGCATGTGACGGGTTGGATCACAGAAACCCCCTTGGGAGCTGCCACCAGATGTGCAAAGACTACCCCTGTTTCTGTTTTCCCTGCCAGCTCAGGACTCCAGCACCCTGTCTTGCTGAATTAGACACGCCAGTCTGCTCCAGACACAAACCCAGGGTCTGAATCACTTGTCCCAAAGCTGCAAGTTTACCTAAAAACAGCTCACAGGAGTGTGCTTGTCTTTAGCACTCAGATGCCCAACTCCCAATGGGGTCTAAACCCAGATAAATCCGTTTTACCCTGCATAAAGCTTATGCAGGGCAAACTCATAAATTGTTCGCCCTCTATAACACTGATAGAGAGATATGCACAGCTGTTTGCTCCCCCAGGTATTAATACATACTCTGAGTAAATTACTAAATAAAAGTGATTTTATTAAATACAGACAGTAGGATTTAAGTGGTTCAAAGTAGTAACAGACAGAACAAAGTAAGTCACAAGCAAAATAAAATAAAATGCGCAAATCTATGCCTAATCAAACTAAATACAGATAATCTCACCCTTAGAGATGCTTCAGTAAGTTTTTCTCAGACTGGACACCTTCCAGGCCTGGGCATAATTCTTTCCCCTGGTACAGCTCTTGTTCCAGCTTAGGTGTTATCTAGGGGATTCTCCATGATGGCTCCTCTCTTCTCTGTTCTCTTCCACCCCTTTATATATCTTTTGCATAAGGCGGGAACCCTTTGTCCCTCTGGGTTTCCACCCCCCCTCACTGGAAAAGCACCAGGTTAAAGATGGATTCCAGTTCAGGTGACATGATCACATGTCACTGCAAGACTTCATTACTCACTTGCCAGCACACACATATACAGGAAGACTCACAGGTAAACAGCCATCTGCAGACAATGGGAGTCATCAAGATTCCAAACCATCATTAATGGCCCACACTTTACATAATTACAATAGGCCCTCAGAGTTATGTTTTATATTTCTAGTTTTAGATACAAGAGTGGTACATTTCTACAAATAGGATGATCACACTCAGTAGATTATGAGCTTTGTAATGATACCTTACAAGAGACCTTTTGCATGAAGCAAATCCCAGTTACATTATATTCACTTATTATCATGTTTTTATAAAACCATATAGACTGCACAACGTGTCAATGCACATTGTTGATGAATGCCTGCTGACTAGGTTCAGCGGTGGCCTAGAAGAACTGCATCATGCCACTGAAGATGCCATCGCTTGGCTAGATGACTATGCACACACTAAATAAATAAATAATTCTTATGAAAAATTGCTGTTCTTTGTGTAAACAATAGAATAGTCTCTTTATATAAAAAGCTGTATTTGAATAGAAATAGAACATTTTCTGACTTCTTGTTTGACATAAAATGCTACACCTACAGATGTTAGAATCATTTCCTTATAGAAGGACGTCAGAGAATGCTTCTGGCTTTTGGATTATATGGCATATCTAATTTCTGGTCTCAAATTAAAAACAAAATCTCTGGCCTCTCTTTTAAAAAAAAAAAAAAAGTTTGTGCTATATCTTTTGCAATTTTGTATGCATTGCCGACCACTTCAGTTTAATGCTTTGCATAAAGCAGACTTGCCTTGATGATTCAGTGTTTATAAGCTGCTGTCTTGGTTGTTCCTTGTACCTAGTACAAACACGGATATCTTCCCAGTTTGATTAGGAGAACCCTGAGAAGAGATGATTCATGCTGCGTCACAGCTTTATTTCAATAATCCTTGTCTCCAGATCTACCTAATAACGTTAGTCCTTAGAGAGCACAATAGAATTTTGGCACTTGCAACGTGACACTGTGGTACCTCCTAACAGTGCCTCTACCTTTCACCTAGTAAAGATTAAGAGTCAAGAGAGACTAGTAGTTTGCGTTGATTAGCAGAACAGAAACTAGTTGCATAAGTTTTAGAAATGTGTTCCTGTATACTAATGTTATGCACTTTCTTATGTAAGTGTTTCTTGCAGGGGGGTGGTCAGCTGGAAGTTTCACTGCAGTATTGTGAGTTTACCCTGATGTGTGTCACTCGGCACTGGTCCTTAAAATTAGAGAAAATGTTTAGAAAATTGGGAATAAATACTGCGAGATACTGATCACCCTGAACTCCTGTTTAAGTTGAAGGAAGCTGAGGGCATGTAGCACCTCACAGGGTCATGCCCTGTGAGGGCCTGGGGAAAGAGAGAAAAATAAATATTTTTCTGAAGCCTACACAGTAAGAGGCTACATCTACACTACAGGGGGGAGTCGATTTAAGATACGCAAATTCAGCTACGTGAATAGCGTAGCTGAATTCGACGTATCACAGCCGACTTACCCCGTTGTGAGGACGGCGGCAAAATCGACTTCTGTGGCTTTTTGTCGGCGGCGCTTACTACCACCTCCCCTGGTGGAGTTAGAGCGCCGATTCGGGGATCGATTGTCGCGTCCCGACGGGACGCGATAAATCCATCCCCGAGAGGTCGATTTCTACCCGCCGATTCAGGCGGGTAGTATAGACCAGACCAGAGGCAGGCAGAGTTACCCCTTTCAGATAGTCCCTGGCTTTGGGAATGAAGCTAGGTAGAGTTACTGAGGGTTTGTCTAAACTAACACTTAGTTTGCAGCAAGCTGTGTGGACCCTCCTGACATCCACTAAAGTTCTCTACTACTGCACTTTGATCTATCCCACTTTGAAACAGGAGAAGATCAAAGGGCACTAGGGCACTAACGTGCAGCAACAGGGTGCACATGAACATTTAGGGCATAGCAGGCTAGTGTGGGGGTAGATCTATACCTTAGCTTGCTGCAAACTAAGTGTTCATGTAGATAAACCCTAAGAAAACTACCAGGCCCAAGAGTATTTATAAATATGCATTCCTATTACTTCATCTCATTATTTCAGGTGCCAGGTGAAGCTGAAAAGTATTGTGTACTACTATGGGAACAGAATATTTATTTTTAAAAATAAAGGGAAAATGGTCACAGTTGTCTCTGCTGTTGGAGAAATTCAATCAGAGAACTTCCCATTTCCCCCACCCCACCACATACTGTTGGGAAGTCCATTCTCTGAGTTTCCCGACATTCAGAGGCAATGTCAAGCAATTTGACATGGCCAGTCTGTAAATCTCTTCTCTAAAATCAGAAAACCCAGTTGGGGCACTTCACATATGGCCTCCACCCTCTTAGGGTATGTCTGCACTGCACAATAAGCGTGGGTCTGTGAGACCTGCATTTGTAGACTTGGTGTTTCCAAGCCTGGGCTTCAGTGTCCACACTTCATTATAAACCTGGGTTTACAATTGCTGGACCCAGGTCTTGTGGCCATGCTAATGCGTCCATACTGCATTACACAGACCTTCTGACTCAAGTCTGCGGCTTGATCTGCAGCCACACTGCAAAATGACAGGGCTGGGATCCAACTCACAGTGGAACTTGGGCTCTGACCCATCTCCATAGCAGTGTCCTAGGATTCGGGTCCTGAGTGCTTGCGGACCTGAGTCAGGCTGATTTGTTGTGGCAGAAGGATTTGTTGTGGGCTCAAACCTGATTTAGAGCCCAGGCTTAGAATGCAGTGTAGACACACCTTAGAACAGGGGTGGGCAAACTTTTTGGGCCGAGGGGCAGGGGTGGGGAAATTGTATGCAAGGCCGGGGCAGGGGGTTGGGATGCGGGAGAGAGTGCAGGGTGTGTGGGGGGGTGCGGTGTGCAGGAAGGGGCTCAGGGCAAGGGATTGGGGCAGAGGAGGGGTGCGGGGCGTATGAGGGGGCTGAGGGCAGAGGGTTGGGGTGCGAAGTGCAGGAGGGGGCTCAGGGCAGGGGTGCAGGAGGAGTGCGGACTGCGGGAGGGGGCTGAGGGCAGGGTCGGGGTGCAGGAGAGTTGCGGGATGTACGAGGGGGCTCAGGGCAGGGAGTTGGGGTGCAGGAGGGATGTGCGGTGCAGGCAGGGGGCTTAGGGCAGGGAGTTGGGGGGCGGGGTGCAGGAGGAGTTCGGGCTCTGGGGTGGCAGCAGCACGCACCGGGGCCAGGGCAGGCTCCCTGCCTGCCCTGTCCCTGGCCCCGCGCCGCTCCAGGAAGTGCTGCGGCCCCTGGGGGAGGCGGGGCAGAGGGCTCTGCATGTGCTGCCCTTGCTGCTCCTCCAGGTACCTCCCCTGAAGCTCTCATTGGCCAATGGGAGCTGCGGGGGGTGGTGCCTGGAGGCAAGGGTCCCGGGGGCCGCAGGGATGTTGGACTGGCCACTGCTGAGAGTGGCACGGGGCCCGCGGCGCCACGGGAGGCAATCCCGCAGGCCGGATCCAAAGCCCTGAGGGGCCGGATCTGGCCTGTGGGCCGTAGTTTGCCCACCCCTGCCTTAGAATATGTCTTCACCACTGCATTTGAAATCGATGGCAGTAATCTCATCGCCTGGGTCTAGAGACTCTGGCTCAGAGGATTTGTGCTATTTTGCTAAAAACAGTAGATGTTGCAGCTCAGGCTCTGAAACCCACACCCATCCCTGGGCTTTAGAACCCAAGCTCCAGCCCGAGGCCAAACATCTACACAGCTGGTTTTAATGCCTCAGTGCAAGCCCAAGTCTGTAGACCCATGCTCTGAGACTCACTGCTGTGGGTTTTCAAACTAGAGCGTCTCCTGCTGACAAAGCGCTGTCCACACTGGCGCTTTTCGTTGGTAAAATTTTTGTTGGTCAGGGGTGTGTTTTACCAACGAAGATGTAGTGTAGACATAACCTAAGTGTCCAGCAGTCCTATAGTCAGCCTATATTTCTGCCTGAAACCCACCATGATTAAGTTGCTGATGTATTTATCAGTCTCTCTGTTGTTCATTGACCTTAGCCTTTGTGTATGACGATAGAAAGCTATAGAACAGGAATTCCCAGGCAGCCCCTTCAGGGCGGAAGTTACATTATATTGTATCTTTTGTACGTCAGTTTGGAGTTGAGTAAAGCAGAGGGGAGTTGCCTTGATGAATCATTGTTGAATAATCTCTGTTCCTATAGCAACACTTCATTGTTACTTGCAATAGATGACAAAGAGGTCTTCCAAATCTGGTCTGTAAAATCAGATATCAAATAAAGGATCAGCTGAACTGGATGACTCTCACTCTTGCTACTTTAGATCAGTTTTGATTAGTTAGAAACTGAAGGACATTTTTTTT
Source organism: Terrapene triunguis (assembly GCF_002925995.2). Taxonomy (NCBI): domain Eukaryota; kingdom Metazoa; phylum Chordata; order Testudines; family Emydidae; genus Terrapene; species Terrapene triunguis. Next base: position 56,452,287 of record NW_020664447.1, read on the forward strand.
TTTTTTACTTTTCTTGGGCAGCTAGATTAATTCAAGCAGGTAGAGGCATAGTACTTCTACCCTGAGAACAGATGTGTTGGACCTCCAGATACGAAGCCTTGTTTTTAGTGAGCTGTGTTTCATCTTCATAAGTGGTTTGTAAGTGGCATCCCTTACTATTGAGCAGTATTATTAAAAATCTGGGAGGCAGTCCACAAGAGCATATCCCTTTCACAAAACGGTCTGCAGAATGAAAAAGCTGAAGTATCCCTGTTTCACACAGGGTGCAAGATTATTCTGTCTAGTAAGACATTTTACTTGATTCAAATTGGGAATACTTTCCTTAGAGCCACCACGGAGGTAAAATGTACAGAATCCTATGAACAATCACTTAATACGTTCACTCTTCTGAGGCAAGATTTCTTCAGTTATCTGAAGAGCAGGCAACATATTGGTTCACACTTCTGTGACTTGTCTTTGGTGTTTTGGTTGTTCGGTGGTAGAAATGGAAAAAGAAATAAAAGAGCTGGAAGCAAAACCAGTTATTTGTTTCTGGCAACATTTCAAGAAAAAAAGAAACTGTAGGGCAGAATTTAAGATGACATGGGACTCGGAGTCCAAATTGCGATTTGTCAGTCAAATTATGAAATGAGAATGTTTACACAAAGAGATAATTAACAAAAGGCTCAGCCTAATGACATGGTTAGTCATTGTGGTTAACCCCAGTTTGACAACATTTGTTCTTTCACGCCAGGCTGTTCTCTGCTTGGGATGTTAACATGGAGAAGGCACTCTTATACATAGATGATGGAATCAATCTTAATTGGGGTTATTTAATGTGCAGACAGCTTTTAAACAAACTCCTGTTAAAATCAAATAAAGCCCTCTACTGTTCTAAATCCAAGTCTGTTCAGAAACTAAATATTATATAATGTCTGGAATGAGAGAATTATTTATCTAGCTCCCATATGGATTTGGAAGGAAGAACACTGACCAAACCAAACTGAGATCTGTTTGCCATGAATATGGTCCTATTGAGAATGTATTAGCCTGAGACCATACAATGATAATATAAAAACACAAAAAAATCATTTCTCAGATATGGATTCTGAAAAATTAAATTGTAAAAGCCAATTAATCACCATTAATAGACCAATCCAAATGAGTTCCTACTCTGTATACTGATTATGAAAAATGATTATTCTTTCCAACATCAGTTTCATATACTTGGACCAGATGCAAGTCTGATCACTTCTGTACTTTTAACAGATTCCCTTACATCCACTTAAATACATTTTACCACCATATATAGGAACCTAAAAGTTGATTTAACTTAAACACCAAAGAGCCAAAAGACTGAATTTGAAATTAGCGTGGAGTCTATTTGAATGTATACCTCCTTCCTTGCCACTAGTGTCTAAATTACACCAGCTTAGGTTCCATTACACAGTGTTAGAAAGGGTACAAGTAAGTTTAAGGGAGTGTGCTAGAGCACTGGCTCTCAACCTTTCTAGACTACGGTACCCCTTTCCGGAGTCTGATTTGTCTTGCGTACCCCCCAAGTTTCACCTCACTTAAAAACTACTTGCTTACAAAATCAGACATAAAAATACAAAAGTGTCACTGCACACTATTCATGAAAAATTGCTTACTTTTTCATTTTTACCATATAATTATAAAATAAATCAATTGGAATATAAATATTGTAGTTTCAGTTCAGTGTATAGTATATAGAGCAGTATGGAACAAGTCATTGTATGAAATTTTAGTTTGTACTGACTTTGCTTGTGTTTTTTATGTAGCCTGTTGTAAAACTAGGTATGTGTACCCCTGGTTGAGAACCACTGAGCTAGAGTAAGGGAGCTAGTCTTATTTACACATCACCTCTGCATATGGGTTGTTGTCTCCAATATGCTGCTATGATGATAGATTTCCAGTACCATTAACATTTATATATCTCATATCCTCTGGGATCTAAAGTAATAACAATGTACAAAACTTCACAATATATGTAAACAAAGCCCTCCTACTCATATGCCCCTCCTTTTGTTCGTTCCTACCTCTGGCTGGATCTTTGGATAGCTGTGACACAATATGGTGCCTCATGATTAGGGGAGGTATGGTCCACTAGATAGGGTATTCGACTGGAACACTGGAGATCTGGGTTTTGTTCCTGTCTCAGTCACTAAACTACTGTCTGATCATGAGCAACTCACTTTACCCTCCTTCCCATTGTGTGTCTTGTTTATTTAGAGCCTCAGCTTCTTGCAACAGGGACTATATTTTACTGTGTGTTTATATAGCACCTACCACGTTGTCTCTGATCTCATTTGGGGACTCCAGGTGTACTGTAATTCAAATAAATAATGGGGCATCATAGTGAAGAAGAAAAGGGACAGCCACATGTTTGTGGGAGCTTTTTCATCTAAAAAACAAAACAAAATCAAAATAGTGCACATCCAAAATTGTGAAGGGAGAAGGGGATATTGATTATACTGCTATGTACACCTGGCACAGAGATTTAGTTTCTGTAGTAGATTCAATATTTCAGAGATGGTCCAGGAGCTGAGAGAAACAGCTGATTCTTTAACATTGTTTTTCATGTTATACACCTGATACGTGTTCTCCTAAATGGTCAGAGTAAATTGTTGCTAGTTTTCTCCCAGTGAGGAACCAAAATGACAACATAGAAATGGAACCTACTTTTCTCATTATGTCGTGCAACTGCCTCCTGAAAACCATGCTGAAATGCTGTCTAAGTAACTTTGTCGTGCTCACGGCTAATCTAATTAGCATAAGCATCTGGCAAATTTTGCATATTTTTTATTTTAATTGAGTTAGTTTCTTACAGAATAAAAGTTGTAATGGAGTTAATCTTTTTCCCTTTTAGTTAAATATAAGGAGGCAATTACAGTAGTGGGTTTTAATTGACATTGAAATTGAATTAGTAGTACCTCAGTATGGCCACAAGAAGGTAGTATAAGTTCTTGTATGTGCTGCAATAGTAATTCAGTATCAGTGTATTTAGAAAGAAATGAAAGCCTTCTTCACAGGGTGTGTTGTGACTTTGCAGTAGGTCAGGTTAAAACGGAAATAGATCTCTCACCCATAGGGAGCTGGGGGTTTTGTTTTTTCTTAATCCAATTTAAACATAGTGTGAAATGGTACAAAATGTGAAATTATTCGGTGTTTAGGAATTACAGGATTGAGCTTTATATACAAATTTACAATCAGCAAATCATAGTAAAATTCTTACCATACGTGCTAGGAACTTTAGATGGTTCTGCTGCTAGGTATCAGGCAAAGAACAATATTAGCAACATAATAAAAAGGCTATAGCTATTTATGTCAATGTTTTGCCTCCTGAGACTTTCAGGAAAACCCACCACAAGTTAATTCTGGCTCAGTAAACATTAACTTGTATGGATTTACCCTGTATAATATATATGGAACAAACTTCCTGAAGAAGGGGGAGGGGGAGCAGTTCCTTGGGGTAGCATGCAGCAGGTAAGACCTGAGCAACATGGCTCAAACAGAAGCAGAGAAGCTGAGAGGGCAGTCTGGAAGTACAGGTCATCCTTGCAGATGGGCCTTGCCTCTGCTGGCTCTCCTCATATCCGTGGGATTGTATTCATATTCTAGAGTGACAACTTTTGTGTGGCCACAAACCTCTCTATGGTGTCATGCCTAATACCAGGTTTAAAGCAAGATAATTTCTGCCAGGCCTTTGTGATAGGTTTTCTTGGTACCTGTAGTGGATCATTTGTTTGGTCAGGAGGCCTAGTGGCCTTGGTCTTTGACTCCAGTCTCTCTTTCAGCCCACTGTGTCCTGGACTCCTTGCCTGTAACCCTTTGTACAGTCTGCCTTGGGGCTCACAGTATGGGAATCTATGGTGCGTAGGGGAATCCAAGACCTCCTGCTTTACCAGGTCTTGGCCTAGGGCCCTGAAGGTGTAACAGCATGGGGTGTCCAGAGGCTGGTCCACCTCCTGTGTACCTTCCTCTGGACCACTTCCTATCAATGCCTCTATTTGGGGTGTGACTGCAGTTGAGTTAAAGTCCTTTGCTTCAAACCCTGCAGTCTAGGGGTTAATGGGGGCGACGCTCTGGTGCTACTGTGCAGGGTTCTCTCCCCCTCTCTGGTAATGTCAAAGAGGTGTGGGAGAAGACTCACAGCCAGATCTCAGCGGGGGCTGCTTCTCCTTCCATTGCCTAGCAGTAATCCTCCAGTAAATGGCTTCTCTCTTCCCAGGCTTCTGTAGCCTTCTTTATACTGATCCTTTCTCCAGGAGTATGCTTGGCAGTGGTGATGGCCAGAGCTTTCCTGATCCAGTACTGCTCCAGCCCTTCTCCTGCCTCAGCCTTAGTGTGGGATCTGTAAACCCCATCACAGTACTCTTTGTATTTACTTCTTAAACTGCTACACGGTATTGTTTGGATGATCTTAGTGCATTATTATGTTTTTATGTCCTCACTTCTAGTTTTGTTTTATTTTGTAGCCATTATATTACACCCTTGGCTTGCATTTTGCCACACTGTAGAGCATGAACTACAATAGATTAATTGTTATTTGTATCACTGTAGCGCCTCAGAGCCCTAGTATCAGGTGCTACAGATCTTAAACCTAGGCCCTCAGGGTTGTCAAGCAAGAGCCTTACCCTCTATTGTCATGCTGCAAGGTCAGACGTGGGAACTGCAGCTAATACTCCACCACCAGAGGCTACACCTGCTGACTCAGCAGGATCAGATGCCTTGCGGCAGACTTCTGATTGGACTCCACTGGGTATAAGACTTCCTATTCCTAGCCCACACCTTGTCTCAGCTGCCCAGATCCCTAAGACCAAGTCCCTGCCTCCTCTCCTGGTTCCTACTCCTAATCCCTGGATCCTGCTGCTTCGCCTTGCTCCCTGTTCCCACTGCCATGCCTCATCCCTGCTCCTGTTACCATGCCTTGTTCCTGATTCCTTGCCCTGCTACAAGTTGCTGTTTCTGGTTTGACCCTTGGTACGACTTCTCAGTCTGGCTCTGGATTAATCCTTGGCGTGACTTCTGACCCTGACCTTGGTCTTGACCCTTGGCATGACTTCTAACTCCGGCTTGACCCTTGGTGTGACTTCTGACTGCGACTCCAACTTCACTCCTGGCTCCAACCACTATGGAAAATTGCCTCCATTATGGAGTCGTGGACCAAGACCCTATTGTGCTAGGTGCTGAAAAGACACAGAACAAAAAGACAGTCCTTGCCCCAAAGAGATTGCAATCTAAGTAGACTTCCTCTTATCCAAAATCCCCCATTGTGTGAAATTAGATTATCCCTAGTACAGTAACTCCTCACTTAACGTCCTCTCGCTTATTTTTCAGGAACATAACTACAACGTTAAGTGAGGAGTTACTGTACATCACTTACATTTAAAAGAGGGACTGGGGGAAGCTCGCTTTTCTCTGAATTCCTCTGCATCTGAAAAAAATTCCCTGTCCTCTATTCCATTTGGATAAATATTCTTCTATAAATGTTTTCCCGAAAAACCACATTTTCAAATCATTTTGAATTTGTTTAATCTTTGGCTTCATATGTGGTGACCCTGCCCTGTGTCATCTTCAAACCTACCTATCTGTGAAGAATTCCTGTTCCAGGTCATTTATGTACAAGATTAATTTGATGCTAACCCTTGCAAGCCTCTATTTGCTTTCCTTTTTCACCCAGAAGTAGCTGCAACTGTCACTCCCTTCTGGTTTACTGTTCATCAGTCAATTCTTTATTGATTTCAGTAGTTCTGACTATTCCATTTGGACACACACATCGTGTTATAGGGTGGTTGAGTATGTAAAGTCATGAAGATTACATGAACATAATATACTGTGTCTTTTTCAGCCAATTTTGTGATGTATTTACTGAAGTTTATTGACTGTTTATTAATTTTACTAAAACATGTATAGTATTTTCAAATGTTGCATCATCCTGTTCTTAATCAATATTTCCTAAAAACTGGACTTACAGGTCTGTAGTTGTTTATAATGATGCTGACTTGCCAATGACATAAATCAGGAAAACGCATTAGTCATCTTTTGTGACTATCCTCATTATGGTGTCAGGTGCTCATTTATGTAGCTGCATGTTTCTGTTACATTCTAAGGAACAATACTGGATTGGCAACAGCATGTCTCTTATCTCTAGTATAATTTTGACTTTGTTTCCCTCTCCAGCTTTAATCCTAGCTTTGACGTGGACTCTCTGGCCTTGGCCAAGTTACTTAAACTTTCTGTGTCTGATAAACTGTTGTAAGAAGACTAAAGCCAGTAGACTTCCATTGACTTCAGGGGAGTTGCTCCTGATTTACATGGTGTAAGTGACAGAAGAATTGGGTCCTTAGTGTGCTTCTCTGTCTATAAAATGGTGATACTGCAATAGTACCATTTTTACCACCAAGCAGTATGGTGTGAGATTTAATTAGTTATTCTTTATAACATGTTCTGAAGATGAGAAGTGCTGCCTAAGTTCTTATCATTATAATTGCTGTTTATTTGACTAGAACTTGTGATTTAACTCCAATATAATATGTAAATGTAAAGGTGAGGCTATGCAGTGTGTTGGAGAAGACGTATTCCATGAGCTCCAGTTCCAATAATAGCTTTGTTTGTCCTGTTGTAAGTTTTTTCCCCCCCCCGTATAAAAAAACCCCTATATAACTATAAACTGGCTCCACATTGGGATCATTTGAATAATGGAATAGAATACAAAAAGCATGCTTCAGACCTCAATCACCCACTGAGTGGCGCACACAATCCTATAACTTGTAACACAACCTGCAGTTTTATTTTATACTACAGATTAATTTCTGTACATCAAATCTTTGAAACTGAATGGACAAAATCAATCCGTGGATTGATGCTCTGCTAGCATTAGGAATTTCCACTCTATGGGTGTGATACTTTCCCCAGTGAAATCAATGGAAAAACTTCCATTGGCTCATTGGAGGTTAGATTGCACATACAGTGCAGATCTACTCAGAAAAGTGACTATAAAAATGGTGGTTCTTTGAATGATCGTACCCATATGTATTCCACACATGGGCACGTATGCACACCATGTTCCTGAGTCCGGAAGTTTTTGCAGGCAGTGTCTATTGACCCACATGTGTGCCATAGCTCTCCTCATGCTCCAAATGAGGGCATAAAGTGTGGTGCAGGCTGATTCCTCTCCAGTTCCTTCTTACCGCTGCACAGTCTGAGCTGAATCTTCAGTGTCTTCAGCTCCTTCCTATTGCATCATTTCAGTAAATATATTGTATATAGTTGTTTTAATAGTTATGTAATCTAATCTAATATAGTTAGTTCCCCCCTGCCTCAAGAAGACTGGGATTATGCCCAGGGTTCTGGGGTTCAAAAACTGTGTTTACTGCCCTTGCTCCTTTTCTGTGAGTGACGAACATCAGTGCTGCCTCTACTGGCTGGGTGAGCTCACATCTCTGTAAAGTGCAGCATCTGCTGCTCCTTTCCCCCCAGAACTTGTGAGGGTCAAGAACTGAGCCTTAGGAAACATCTGATGGAGAAGGCAATAAGACCCCAATCAGATCTGAGCTGGGGACCCCCTTCTATATATTAGTCTCATCAAGCAGACACCTCCTCTCCAAGCACAAGCTCAGGAACAGAGGCTAAGACTTCTATGCTTAAGGAGAAGGCTTCCCATGAGAGTAAGGGACAATCTCATAGGCATAGGGACAAACCATCCTTGTCAAAGACTGCCCCAAAAGAAAAGATCCCTCTTTGACCCCTTCAAAGTCAGGAGAGCATTTATCGGTTCCAATGGTTAAGGCTCAAGATAAACAGCCTGTGGGGCTCCTGTTCACATCTAGAGCCAGTGGCGTGCCTATAGCAACATGGCTCAGATGGATCCAGCTTCCACTGTGACCAGGGAAGCTCCGGTTCTGATAGCTCCACCAATGGTCTCACCCCACACTCCAGGACTGTTGGAGAATTATATCTCCCTGGAGGGCATCTTTGCTGTCCCCTATCATCATTCACCCCTACTATCAGAATTGTCTCTATTCCAGGACATTGTTACTCCAAAGAATGAGAATATCTCAAGGATGCAGTTATTCTCCCATCCTATCTGCCAGCGCTGGTGTGCAGCAATCAGTACTGTCAATTCTGCCGGTAGTCCAGGATTTGGCTTTCTCTTCCAATGACTTGGAAGCTCCACATGAGTCTTTGTGCCACTAGGTAGAGGCGGCCCTGGACGGAAGCCCTAGAAGATCAAGGTTCCGGCCTTCCACCAGACGTGATTGGCCACGGGACAGATGGTACTCTATGCCAAAGAGTCCTCCCAAGCTGGTTGATCCATCCTAATGGCACTATTGGGGGCTGTGGGAGCTGTATCTCAGACACTTGGGAATGGTATATGAGCCCTGGTTACCATCTGCAGCCAAACCCAACTGACCCCATCAGAGTATTTGGAGGAAGAAGGCAAGCTGGATCCATTGGTTCTGGGAGTAATTTTATCATAGTCTCTAGATGAAGTGGTTACTCCATCTTCTCCATCTCCACCTGATGACTTCAGGCAATAGGACTGTGGAGACCTGCATCCCTTTATTGATGCTACATCATTCCTTTCCTCAGATTTTTGGAGACCACCTTCCCCAATTTGCCGACAATGGGAGGTCCCTGACTACCAACAAATGGGTAATCTCATGGTGGCAATCTCATTGAGTTTCTGGCAACTCCTACTCACAAATTCCCTTCCCAGTTCCTTTTCAGGGACTACTCTCAAGAGGAAATTCTCTGACAGGAAGTGGACTCACTTCTCCTCCTGGAAGCCATAGAAAGGGTTCCACCTCAACACCAAGAGAAAGGGTTGTACTTCCCTTACTTCTTGATCCCCAAAAAGAGTGAGGGATGAAGGCCGATTCTTGACCTATGATGACTGACCATATTCATCCAAAAGCTAAAATTTCGTGTGATCTCCTGGGCATCAATAATTTCCTACCTAGGGGAGGGCATGCGGTTTGTGGTTTTTGACATGAAAGGTGCATAATTTCACATAGACATTCACCCACCCCATAGAAAGTTCAAGTTTCTCTTCGATCATGACCTTTACCAATTCAGAATCCTCCCCTTTTGACTGGCCACTGCACCCAGTCTACAAAGGTTTTTTCAGTGGTGGCAGCTTGTATGAGAAGGGAGGGATTTACCATCTTCCCATGCCTCAATGATTGGTTTCTGACCGGTAGTTCCTACAAAGAAGTCAAATGGGCAACCCAGTTTCTGCCCAGTCTACTGCCTTCCCTATGTGAATGCGTCAACATGAGAAATTCCCATTGACCTCCCACAAGGTCCATAAACTTCATAAGGGTGATGGACTCATCCATAGCAAAGGCTCGAGAGATTTCAGGCCATAGGTGCTCTCATACACCAAGTTGCTATCAGATCCCAGACTTCAATCAGAACATACCTTTCCCTCCTCGGCCACGTGGCCTCATGCACACACATAATGCCATTTGCCAGGCTTTCCCTTTGTTGTCTGAAAACCTGGCTTCTCTCTGTGTACTCATCAAAGAGAGACAACATCAAAGACAAAGTGACAGTTCAATCCAAGGTTTTGCACTCTTGTCTGGTGTACAAAGCTGGAGAAAGTTCAGGTGGGGATCCCTTTCCTTACACCGACTCCAGAGGCAGCTATCGTTTCTGATGCCTCCCTCTTAGGTTGGGGTGCTCATATGGGCAATCATGCGGCACAGGGCATCTAGACCACTCAGGAGTCCAGAATGCATATCAGCTTACTAGAACTCAGGGCAGTCTGTTGAACCTGCAACGCCTTCCTCCCGCTCATGTGGTCCTGACACATTCAAGTAATGTCAGACAACGTGGCAACCATATTCCATATAAACAAGCAGGGGGGAACGAGGTCCCTCCCTCTTTGTATAGAGACAGTCAACCTCTGGAATTGGTGCATCAGCCATCACATAATGCTTTCAGCAGCATATTTACCAGGGTGCAGAATTCCCTAGCAGACAGTCCCAGCAAACATTTTTCCATGAACCACGAATGGGAGATTCATGATTCGGTTCTTGATGAGGTCTTCATCTAGTAGGGAATGCCGTCCTGGGATCTTTATGCCTGTCAGGCAAACAAGAAACATCTTCTATTCTGCTCCAGAGCAGCCTTAGGCAAGGGCTTGATGAGAGACCCCCTTCTGGTATCATGGTAGGATTACCTGAGAGATGCCTTCCCTCCCATTCCTTTAATACTACAGCTTTTATGCAAACTCCATCAAGACAGTGCTTGAGTCATTCTTATTGCAGCCAACTGGCTGAGACATTTCTGAAGCTCTCAGCTCAGCCACCCATAAACATCCTGTTGTTAATGCTGCGGAATGTTGCTAGTGCTGCAGTGTTATTCCTATTTGTGCTGCTGGTTTTTGGAGAATTCAGCACCAGCCTAAAGTGCAGCAGACCTTGATGTTACTTAAAGAAACACTACAGGCTCAGTTCAGTAGCAAAGGCACCCAGTCAGGTTTATTGTCCACAAAGCACTGTACTAGTTCCCTGGCTCAGTGGTTACAGGTGCACCACTAACACGTGTATGCCCACGACAAGGTAATGGCTCAATCAACATAACATAATGCTTGTTAGAGGGCTTTCCCTTCACCCTCTCCCCGGTTCTTGTCACATAGAAAGCAGAAGACCAGAAGTCCGAAGTGCAGACAGTGCAATGTTTATTGGGGTTAGTTTCCAAGCAAGCATATTCCGAAGCCCTTCACACCAGTCGGGCTTATCTCTATATGCCAATAGAATCTGTTCCCCAGTGTTCCGTTCCGAGCTCTGATGCCTCAGAGCATTTACTGTGTCCCCCTTCTCAGCTCTGATGCCGCAGAGCGTTTACCCCATGTCCCCCTTCCTAGCTCCGACGCCGCAGAGTCTTGCCTGTGTCCCTGTTCCCGTTCCCCCCCACCTTAGCAAACATGATTCCAATTTCCCTTCCCCCCACTTCCTGTTTGACCCCAGTTTGTATAGTAATATTCTCAGCTATACCTTATCCAATCATTTTACTGAAATTTAACTAACCAATCCTAACGTAACATAATTCTCTAACCAATTATATCCCACTACCCTAATTAACTTACACCTCGCAAAATTAATTATACACCAGGCAGATTAACAATTAGAGAACCAGACAGAGATTAACAATAGAAAAGTGTGGGCCCTAAAGATAAAACAATATAGAAATGAGGGTTTCACAACCACAATTAGGGTGACCAGACAGCAAGTGTGAAAAATCGGGACGGGGGTGGGGGGTAATAGGAGCCTATATAAGAAAAAGACCCCAAAATCGGGACTGTCCCTATAAAATCGGGATATCTGGTCACCCTAACCACAATCATGGATAAATGATTTCTTGCCAGACAGGATGCTGTCAAACTAAGTTTTCTTTAATGATCTTAAGATCTGTTTCTTTATCTGGTGGTGATGGGCACTATCAGGCCAGGATCATCTTCCTAACAGCCCAATATTACCTTATTTCAATGTGACTGGTTTGGAATGTGAGGATGTGACCATACCTTCCTCGCTTGTGGCTGCCCCTGCTGCTTAGCCAAAGACCTTAGTCTAAGAAAGAACAAGGCCTCAAACTATCCTAGTGAGAGAAGGCCCGAACACAGACGGACGGATTTTGATTCTTTGTTTTTATACCTCTAGAACTAGCTAAGCGATAAAAAAAAATACACCTAAGTTCTTAAAGTATAGGTCTTTATAGGCAGGCCTAAATATCTATATTCTAACAATGCTGTCCCCTGGGCCAGTACAAAGAAGCCCTCCTTCCATCCTCCTTTTATACATTGATACAAACAACTTACGTATTCCATTCCATATGTTAACTATCCTCCCTGTACCTGTTAGTTTGAACAAAACATCCTTGTCCATTATCCTATCATTCCATCCTTATCTTATGAAGGGTCTGTGTGTCCCTGTACCATCTGTCAGAAATTTGTTTACATAGTTACTTGAGAAAGCTTGTGTGTTCCTGTACCATCCTCTCAGGCCAGAAATGTGCTTACTTGGTTAGCTAATACCTAGTGCTGTTATTCTAACAACACCTATTTTGGTTTACTTCTAGCCAGAACTACATCTTCCCTTGGATCATGTAGTCTGACATCTCTATGTCACAGGCCATTAATTTAACCTGAATACCCCTATATTGAGCCCAGTAACTTTAGTCAGATTAAAACATTTCAGTCCTCAGGAAACTAAGCTGTTGTGTGCCACAGGGAGAGAACAGGTGAGATGGAGGTGCCACCAATGCCTGAGGCCCCTGCAATGGGAGGGAATTGAGTAGGTGAAATATACCCAGATGATTCTAGCAAGTAATCCATGCCCCATGCTACAGAGGAAGTCAGACCACTCCCCAAGGACCCTACCAGTGTGACCTGGGAGAGAATTCCTTCCTGGCCCCAAAACTGGTGATCATTTTGACCCTGAACATCTGAGTAAAATACATCAGCCCAGCATCTAGAAAGAGGGTTCTCTGTACCACCTCTGAGCATTAGTCCACTCTGTCTGGTGTCCCATCTCCAGCTGTGTCCAGTCTCTGATGCTTCAGAGAAAGGTGACAAAACAAAAACAGAAAACCACACACCACACAACAACAACAACCACCACCCAGAATACATTCGGCCAATTGTGCATCAGAGAAAAATTTTTCCTGAACCCTGACCAGCTGAAACCCTGAAGTGTAAGATTTGACTATATTCATTGTCTTAATACAGAGCTGCAAGTGTATTGAGCATACTGAGGGCAATGCCACCAGTCCTTCTCTCCCCATGGTACACTGAGGACGGGATGATCAGAGATACTCTCAGACTCCAAGGTCAGAAAGGACCACAGTGACCATCCAGCACAACCTCCTCCACACAGACTGTAGATTTTTTTCCCCAGAAGGCATAGCTTTTAAAAGATATCGAATCTCATTGTAAAGACTCCAATTCATGGTTGAGTCTACCACCTACCTGGTAAGCCATTTCACTGTTCAGTTACCTTCACCACTAGGAAATTGCGTATTACTTCAAGGTTGAATTTGCCTCACTTGAACTTCCAGCCACTGGATCTTGTTATGACTTTGTCTACAAGGTTGAAAACCCACCTGCTATCAGATCTCTCTTACATGTGTAAGTGCTTATACACTGTGATCAAGTCACCTCTCAGTCTTCTCTTTGATAAGCTGAGTAAATTGATCTCCTGATGCCTCACATCATAAGGTTTGTTTTCCAGTCCCTGAATCATTTTTGTGGCCTTCTAGTGAACTCTCTCCATCATTCCCAAATCCTTCTTTAAGTGTGCACACAAGAACTGGACACAGTATTCTTGTATTGGTCTTACTAATGCTGTTCACAGAGGCAAGATCACGTCCCTACTTCTACTCAGTGTTCCCCTTTTTATACATGCAGGGGTCATATTACCCCTTGTTGCCACAGAATTGCACTGACAACTTATGTTGAGACAATTATCTATGATGACCCTAAGTCCTTCTGTGAGTCACTACTTTCCAAGAAGAATCTCCCATCCTGTAGGTATAACTTATATTCTTGGTTCTCGGGTATATTACCTATCATTTGGCTATATTAAAATGCATTTTGTTGGAATGTGACAATTTAATCAGGTGATTCAGATCACTGTAACAGTAACCTGTCATTATTATTTACTACTCCACCAATCTTTGTGTCATCTGCAAACTTACTAGCAAAGATTTTACATTACTGTCTAGATCATTGATAAAAATATTAAATATAGTGTTGGACAAGGACCTGCTAGAAACAGCCCCACTCAATGATATCTCCCCAATAACAACTACACTTTGGAATCTGTCTGAGCCAGTTTTTAATCCATCTGACTTGTGCTCTCTTAATTTCATATAATACAATTTTAATCAAAATGTCATGTGGTACTAAGTCAAATGCCTTTTAAGAAATCCAAATATACTCTATCAGCACAGTTACCTTTATCAACGAGCCCTGTAATCTTGTCAAAAAAAGACAACAGGTTTGTCTGACAAGATCTACGTTCCATGCTGTTTGGAATTAATTATTTTTTTAGCTTCTAATTCTTTGTTGATGTCCTACATTGACCATTCTATTCTTTTGCCTGGGCCTGATGTTAGGCTAACTTGTCTATAGCTCCCTGGGTCATCTCATTTACCCTTTTGAAATATTGGAAATACACGAGCAGTCCTTCAATTCTTTGAAATTTCCCTCGTTTTCCAAGATTTGTTACAAATTAACATTAGTGGTTCAGAGAGCTCGTTAGTTCCTTTCAGACTGTTGGATGTAAGTTATCCAGGCCTGTTGATTTGAAAATGTTTAATTTTAGTAGATGCTGCCTCACATCATTCTTTGTTACAGATGGTAAACTTTCTATTCCATCCACATCATTCTGTGGGATGGGTACATTCTTATGTTGCATTCCAAATACATGACAGAAATATCTATTGAACATTTTTTGCCTTTTCTATATCACTATTTATGATTTTACCATCTACATTTAGCAATGGACCTATATCTGATCTAGGATTATTTGCTGTTGTTCTTAATGTGATTAAAAATGCCTTTGTACTGTCTTTTGCCATATTAGCCATTAATATTTCATTGATCCTTTGGTTTCCCTCATCAATCACCTACATTTTTTAACTTGTAACTTATATTCATTTACTTACAATTTTTTTATCCTTATATATTGATTTTGTTAACATTTTATTGCTGCATCCTTTTAAACAGAATTTCTTCTTGCCAAGCATAACTTTTTTCATGTCTCTAGAATTGTGGCTTTTTGTGCCTCCAGTAGGGTGTCCTTGAACAATTCCCAATTTTAGTTAACACTTCCAAATTTAAATTTATATCCCAGTTAATTATGCTGGCAATTGCTTTAAGCTTTGGAAAATTGGCCCTTTTGAAGTTCCAAATATACATATTACTGGTTAATGCCATCTTCTTTTTGCACAAAGTAAATGTAACCAGATCATGATCGCTGGTACCTAGACAACTGCTTATTCTTAGGTCAGTGGTTAACTTTTCTTTCTCTGTCAAAATAAGGTCCAATAATGAGTTACTCTGTGTTAGTAGCAGGACTTTCTGTGTTAAGGAATTATCCTCTGTTATTTTTAGAAACTCTAAAGAAGTTTTGTTACTGGTGACACGAGACATTATCTCAGAGAGGCATGTACCCACACACTTCCTTGTACGTGTTGCTTCACCTGCCTGCCCTTCTCTCCTTTTCTTGTGTCCAGATTCCATCCTCCCACTCACAAACTATCTCATATTATTTTATGATGAACTGATCATATTTCTAGAATGTGATGAAAGTAGGTTCTATAAAAATAGTAATGTCCTGTGACAAAAAAAGTGTCAAATGTGGCCTTGCAACATCTAAAACAAATGCTGGGTTCATACAAAGAGCCACCACCCTCTCAGTCATGAAGTCAAAAGTCAGACAAGGGCACAGTACAGAAATTTCTTCACTGTGGTTAGAAATTTATTCACATTTGTTCTGTGTCTTCCCCCTTCTGCATCAGGGACAAGAAACTCTGTCATTGTCCACTCAGTGAGTTTCCTTCCCTTATGTTTTTTGTGGGGGTAGGGGCTGGGGCATGGTTAGCCCAGTATGTCTGTCTGTCTCTCTCCTCTCCGCCCTCCCCCATGGAAGTAATCAGAGGTTCTGCTCCCCAAACCAGAGAATCGTGAGATCAACAGCAGCCAAGGCTACCTTCACTACCTTCCCTGTGCCTTTGCTCTGGCTCCCTCCTCCTCCTCCCTGCCCCTTGACAGCACAGCTTCTTCTGGAGTTGTGCTACTAGGGTGTCCTCCACTATCCCTGAAATCCTTCCTGAGAGGGGTTTCACTGTGTACAGGAGAGAAAGGGCTAAGTTAGCACCAATAGAGTCAGTATTTACCTGCTAAAATCTTACAGGTTTGGGGGGGGAACAAGACCACAGAGGATAGCTATTCCCATTTCCCATCTCCTCAAGATATTCAGAGCCCATTCCTCTGCAGAGGGGATTTTAGAGCAAGAAAAAGAAGGGAACAGTGCTGTCAAGGTGGCACCATTCCTGTTTCAGATCCACCTGATTTTTGTCCATTCTGCTTGCAGTTAAAGGAACAATATGAACTATTATTATTATTTGTATTACCGTAGCGCCTAGGAACTCTATTTCTGGACTAGGACCCCTTGTGCTAAGCACTGTACAAACACAGAACAAAAAGACATAAAGTTCTCATAGATTTTAACCTCCCTCCCGCCCTTTCAGAAAAACTCCCAGATCATTATAATATATATTTGATACAGCAGCCTGAATTATTCTCTTGTCAACACATTTTTATGAAGAAGGTAAAGAGTTCAGTGGTATTTATATCTTCGTATAATCCTGATTATTTCTTTACCTAGTCACCCATTGTTCTTGTCTTTACAGCAGCACTTTAACGTTTTAAAATAATTTAAATGGGAACCTCATATTCCTGAAAGATTCCACATTGACAGTTCTAAAGACTGCAGTCTTTTCTCCATAGAACAAGCAGTACAGAATGAGTACTGATATAATTATGTTGGCTAAGGATATGTATTTTTTTTAACCAAAATAGCTATACCAGTACAACCGCTAAGGTGGACACTTTATACTGGTATAAAAGTGCCTCATATGGGAGTAGCTTATACCACTTCCATTATGGGAATTGCTATACCAGGATAAAACACTTTTATACAAATATAACAGTTTCCAAGCTAGAAGGGGTTGTATTGCTTTAATTTTGTTGGTATAGTTAAAGCGGTATAGCTTTTGTTTGCAGACAATACCTCAGTTTTTGCGCCTGTGCAGTCCTTAGACAGTTTGCTGAAATTGCCCTCAAGGTGCCAGTTGTGGAAGTGACTTTTTTGTTAGGTTGACCTCTGTCCACTGGGAAGTGAATGGAGACCAGAATTCAAGAGTTACAAAATAGGTAACTTTTCCATGTTTCAAAGCCTTTTTGAGCTAAGTGATTTTTGCCTCAGTGAGGGAGCAGCAGTTGAGGGAACTAAGTGGCTAGGAGCTGTAGCTTTAAAAGGAAGGCATTAAAGGTTTGTCTTTTTTTTGACATTTTAGTTTGTGGTTGACACGTATATTTTTAGTTCAGCTTCAGACTTTCATACATAATAGACTAAAAGACTTTTCTGTTGGTTGGGCATCCCCAAAAGGCTTTTTAGAAGCGTAGTTGCTGTAAGGGAGGGATTTCTGCTTTCCATCCCAGCAACTTTTCACTTCAGTAAGTTAGTTGCATTTCTTACAATTTCCACATGCTCCCTCCCTACCCCTTTCCCCACACCTAAAATGATCAGTAATGAGGCAAATATATTTTCTAAAATTGAATGCTACTCATTAGCTGCTGAATTAGCATTCATGTGATGTAAATGGCTAATGCAAAATACTTCTCAAACTGTACATACTTCTAGGTGTCTTTCACTTGGGTATTGCTCTTTCAGTATTCTGAGCTATGTTATTATGGGAAAATGGAAAATCTTGCTTCCCTGGAAAATGGAATAGGGGAAAGGGAAAATCCAACAAACTCCTCTACCAGTGGGCTCCTCCTCTGCCAGTGGTGCCCAGGCTTTCGGGTCCTTGGCTGTCTCATATTTCCAGGCATAGACAATAGCTGCAAATGTTACTAGTAGTGTAGTAGTGTGAACTGGTAGCATTGCACAATACAGAAATGGGATTTGGGTTCTCAGGACAAATTTTTTGATGGCCGCACACTGCTGGTGGTCGCTCTCATACTTTTTCCTAAAATACTTAACTAGCTTTAGGAAAGCCAAATAAATATGCACTTATATACATCCAAATTATTGTCATTTATTTATTGTTAGCTAGTAACTGTTGTGAAAAGTGATATTAACAAACATACAAGTATCACTTTTCACAGCAGATTTAATCAGCCATGGCAAGCCTGACAAATTAAGCCCTGGATGGAGGGTTGGGGGAGGCAGTGGCGGGCCAGAGCCTGAAGCCCCACGGCCAGAGCCCGAAGCCCCGCGGCCAGAGGATGGGGTCCAGGGACGGAGCCTGAAGCCGTGTGGCCAGCGCCTGGGGCCTGCCACTGCACAGCCATTGCCCAGGGCTGGCGCCCGAAGTCCTGTGGTGAGAGCCTGCTGCCCCACCACCCCAGGGCTGAAGCCCAAAGCCTGAGCCCCATCACCTCTGGGAAGGTGGGTAACTCACTGGCTGCCTGCTCCTACAGTGTTGTGTCCCAGGTGACTCCAGAGGGGGGCAGGGCCTATCCCCTGCTGCAGGCCCCAGCAATCAACACCAGGGCGGTGCATGCAGGAGCAAGAGGGATGGGGAGGGGTCTCTACTTTGCCCTCCCCCCCATCACAACCCAGGAGGCTGTGGCCATGGTGGCCACATTTGAGAAATGCTCTAAGATGCACTGCCCTATACTAAATAATGCTGAATGCAGTCAGCGTTAACTTGTGATGGAATTTGTGTCAGATCTGATGCTGTTTTGAAAGGATCATATGTTACTTATAGTGAATATTACCTTAATCCTGGCCCCAACCCTCCATGGTGAAAGCCCAAGCTCCCTTTTTTACATACTAGCGCTTGGTATGCATGGGGTGCAGAGGGACCTGGTTGTGATTGCACAGTAATATCCTAAGAAATCTCTTAGCCATTCATCCATCTCATATGATCTTCTTGGGCCCTTTGTACCAAAACTTGCATCCATTTACTTCTCTCCAGGCAAAGGGGATCATATTTCCTTTTCTCTGTTCCCTAACATGCATGTCAATGATACACAGCAAGTCTATCAGTTTTCTGCATGAACATAAGGAGAATTGCACAGATCTTGTATAGTCTTTGTTAATGCATTTATTTGTGTAAAGGATTGGAAAACTCTTACCAGTATATTCACAAAATGAGTAAGAAATGCTTCCCATGTAAATGAGAGAACAATACTTGTTATGTAATCAAGTTTTTTCAAAGATGTAAAGTTTCCTATGAACCAGTTTATCTTTTACAGTAATTAGTTTTCCTTTTTCAATAAAAATGGAACTCCATTTTTAAAAACTACTAGTCGTGATAGTATGTTATCTAGATATGCTAGATGTTATAAACAGATAATAATTCTTTGGTTCTGCTTACTTAATTTTTCAGGAGTATTTACAGCCAGGGGCAATGCCAAACCATAAAAAGAACAATGGTTGTTGTGATGAAGAATTTATTTTTAGAGGCTGTCTTTGTGAATCTACATATTAAACATTGGATGCATGGACAGCCAAAATGAATAGCAAAGAGGGAAAGTTGTGTAATAAATGTCTCTTGCATAATGCAATCTGACTTTATACTGTGAGTTAATGATAAATTCACTGATCTGTTTGCTTTGATTCCAGTACAATACTACTTAGATCAGAATTAAATTGACCCTTAAGCTGTAGTAGCTTTAATAGAGGTAGTATGTCTGGGCTGTGGAGTTTTTTCATAACTCCAAGTTTATTTGAATGTAGGATGTCTCAATAGAAGTTGAAGTTTAAAGAGCTTTGAAATGCCCTCTGGTTGCATCATGCCAGTGCCTGCAATAATGGTCATCTTCCTAGTTTAGATGGCACCTTTCCACAAAAAATAAAAGTACCTTCTGGGACTTTTTTCAACCACAAAATGGATGGGAGGAAAAAGCCACTTACTATCAGACAGGGAGGGTGACTCTGTGCAGATGTATGCGTAGGCCAGTTGAGAGAGCTAAAATATTGATATCTTTTAAACCGTCAGTTTCAGTCTTACAAATCTAACTACTGGCCTGCACAAAGTTCTTTCTAATCAGTGGAAAAGATCACTATGCTTGTGATTTTACTTTCATAACTCCCCCTCAAGATCCAGCTCACATCTTGGAATTTCAGTGTTTAATTGTAATTTGTGACCCATTAATAAATTATGATACTGGCACAGCTGTATCTGGTTCACAAATCTTTCCCTGTAACAACTAGTCTTTTACATTCTCAACAAAAATGGAAGCTCTCTTGAAGTCTTAACTCTAGTATGTGCTACTATGCACCTGCTGCAATAAAGTTGTATAAGTGTGCGAACTTATACTGCCTGAGTTGTGTGACATACAAACAAGACTGGGCCTAAATTGAGAAATTGTTAACAAATTGAAACCAGTCAGAGAGAATGAAGTCACCAAAAGTGGTGACAGTGCTGATGGGAAAATTCTTCAATTTACAATCTGCGGCTCTGATAAATGCAGCTTAGCTTCTCTGTGCTATAGGAAAAGTAACTGTAAATCCTTACACCTTTTCATTTTTACATAACTCACTTCACCAGGCCTCCTGGAGCTGATCATGTTCTGTGAAATGACATCCTATAAAGGGAAGCACAAAGGTGAAGTATTTGAAGTGCTTACTAATTGGTGCCAAGTATCACATAGGTAGGACGCTACCAAATTTACAATCCATTTTGGTCAATTTCACAGTCATAGGGTTTTAAAAATAATAAATTTCATGATTTCAGGTATTTAAATCTGAAATTTCACAGTGTTGTAACTGTAGGGGTCCTGATCCAAAAGGAGACGGGGGCAGGAGGGCGCAAGGTTATTGTATGGGGGTCCTGATATTGCCAGACTTACTTCTGCACTGCTGCTGGCGGCAGCACTGCCTTCAGAGCTGGGCAACCACAGAGCGGTGGCTGCTGGCTGGGAGCCCAACTCTGAAGGCAGAGCCACCACCAGCAGCAGCGCAGAAGTAAGGATGGCATGGTGTGGTATTGCCACCATCACTTCTGCGCTGCTGCCTTCATAGCTGGGTCCTCAGCCAGCAGCCGCCACTCTCTTACCGCCCAGCTCTCAAGGCAGCAGCGCAGAAGTAAGGGTGAAATGGTATGGTATTTCCACCCTTACTTCTGCGCTGCTGCTGGCAGAGTGATGCCTTCAGTGCTGGGTGCCTGGCCAGCAGCCACCATTCTCTGGCCACCCAGCTCTGAAGGCACCGCAGAAGTTAGGCAATGCGACCCCCCTACAATAACCTTGTAACCCCCCATAGCCCCTTTTTGGGTCAGGATCCCCAGTTTGAGAAACTCTGGTGAAATCTGTATAGTATATGGTAAAAGTACACAAAAGACCAGATTTCAGTGGGGGAGACCAGATTTCATGGTCCGTGATGCATTTTAGGTGGCCATGAATTAGGTAGGGCCCTACACATAGGCAACAGTAAGAACATACAGAAGAAACAAGAAGTGCTGAAGAATCTGGGAATGAGAACAAAGGGTAGAATTGGTAAATGGAAGCTTTTGGTCAACACAGCATGTGTGCCTTGGACTTTGCCTACTTGCTATCCTTTTGATATAGACTCAAATGTTAGGGATGTAAAAGGTGTATTGTATCATCCAGTCCATCTCCATGAAAAGGAGGATCAATATGTTAACTCTGTATAGCACTTCTGCAAAGGTCCAGTTATTGGTATAAAACGTAAGTGCTCAGGAGAGATCTGCAAAAAGGCAAACATCCAAATGTTATTAGTATACACCATAAGTTTTCTTGAGAACTTGGTGTTCTTTTTGCAAGTTGTATAATAACAGCTATTAGACCATGTACACCAATGGAAACAGTAATGTCTGGGGACTTGGTTACAACACTGTTCCTCTGACAGTTAAAACATGGTTCATATGAAGACATTGAAAAGACTGGGATTGTTTACCGTAGAAGGGAGATGGATAAGAGGGGATATGATAAAAGTATATAAAATAATTAATGGTATAGAGAAAATAGCTCAGGAACTTCTGGTCTCCCCTTTTTGTAACTCAAGAACAAGGGGACATTCAATGAAATTAAAAGGTGGCAAATTGAAAACTGAAAAAAAGAATTTTTTTCCCTTATACTCTGTAATTAGACTGTAGAAGTCACTGAAGCCAAGAATTTAGCAAGATTCAAAAAGGGACTGGACATTTATATGGATAACAAGAATATCCAGAGTAATTATAATTAATGGATGATAACATTTTTGACAGGGATATTAAACCTCTTGCTTCTATCTAACTATTAGAGGTCAGGATGAGACCTAATGTGGGGAGCAGATTATTCCACATCTGCCTGCTGCAGAGTTCTTGTACCTTACTCTGAAGCATCTTGTACTGGCCAATGTCAAAGACAGGATACTGGACTAGATGAACCTTGGATCTGATCCAGGATGGCAATTCTTATGTTCTGTCATGCAGTATAAATAAAAGTTAACAATGTTTCAATGATCTGCAATTCATGTTACTGATATGTGCCAAGTTTTGAACCCAGGCCCATGAGACAGCCATTGCGTCCTGGCATCCACCCAATGCCTGCTGAAACTTCATGGGCCAAGAAGCTAGTAGGACTACAACCTCAGTCAAGGCACCACCCTTGGGAGCCCTGATTGGATGATTACTCGGCCCCACCAATTGGTTCAACTATGTTATTTAAGCCAGAAGCAGCACTGGAAGTTGCCTGAGCAACTAGGTCATTTCCTGTTGTGGCTGCATTGGATCCTACTTGTGCCTGCCTCCTGCACCCAACCCTGTTCCTGCTCCATTCCTGGCTTTTACCTCACCCGTGTTCACTCTTGTTCCCGCTTTCCTCCTGTTCCTGAACTTATGCCTCGCTTCCAACGATCAGTTACCAGTCCTGGCTCTGACTCTGGCTTCTGACTCTGACTTGACCCTTGGCTATGGCATTTGGTATCTGACCCCAGCTCCGACCCTCAACTTTGATTCCTGGCTGTGACTGTCTTGGCCCCTGGCTCTGATAATCTGCAGTTGATGCTAGTGCTGACCCTAGGCTTTATTTCCCAACCTGAATGCCTGCTCCGCCTACTATACCTGACTCTTGCTCTAATTACTAGGCCAAACCACCTACATCCCGATCCATAATAGTTACAGCCCAGCTGTGTCTGAGACTGTAAGATAGCTCAAGGAGTAAGTGAAAAGATGGTTGGGTTTATCTGTGCTGCACTACAGAACCATATCTTAACTCTAGAGGGACTGCTGTGCCCCTGAAATAGTTGTTCTTGGGTAAATGGGCCCTTTGGGTTTTATAATCCTAGTAAAGAAAACAAGGTGATTCAGGATTAGTAACTTCTTAAGTATTGAATTTCCCTTCTCGATTTCCATGTTAGGGGGGAAAACCCTGTTTGTTTAATTTATGGTGTTGGCTTATAGATTGAACTCTTAGGGAAAAGCTACTTTTTCAGGAAGAGAAAGGTTCAGGTTTTTCTGTTTCTTCCTGTTGTTAGTGAAGATTTAGTTGAATATGTTAAGAGGGTGACTTTTTTTGGCATACATATAGTATGTCTAGAATAACTTTTAAATGTCTGCTCTTACAATGTTTGCGAAAAGGCAGCATTTCAATAAAATTATGCTTTTGTTCCCAAAAAGACTGCTGTGACACAGATTTTCAGTCTTGTTTCCAAGGAACTGTCACAGACAATAAATAATCTTCACAGGATTTAAAAATGGCAGTCTAAAATTGACCCAGTTTGGAACAAATGAGTATGTCAGGACGGTCACCTAATTTTCCTTTTTGTTTGAGTTATTTCCTAGTTCATTGCTGTCAAAAACCGCATTCATTTCACAGAGTGGCAAACACTAATCTTAGAGCAAAAATCTGCTCCCTGCACTGCATGGCAGACCTCGCTAAAAGTCTGTTTTTCCTATATGTGTACAATTCTCCAGATTTTTAGCAACTTTTGTAATTTGTTTCCTAATCTCTTCTCTGCTTTTCAACTTTAATTGCAGGGATAGGATTGAACCAAAACCAATCAATATCTGCAGAACCAAAAAGTTTTCCTTGAAATTAAGTTTCTAACAATTATGACAGTGCAGAGAAAACCTTCTAAATTTGACCTGATGAGTGGTTGTTTTACTAAATCTGGAAAGAAGTGGGCAGAAGCAATAGGGATGAGAAGAGTAAATATCATCAGTTGGATGATAACTCTGAATCCCAATGATGGTGACTCAAATGTCTATGTTGTTAACTGTTTCACAGTCAAGAATAGGAAACCCAATGGGAGGAGCTGATGTAACACAGAAAAGAGCAAAATACTATATTAGGGCCCAACCAAATTCACGGTCCATTTTGGTAAATTTCATGGTGATAGGATTTTAAAAATAGTAAATTTCACGGTTTCAGATATTTAAATCTGAAATTTCAGGGTGTTGTAACGGGGGGGGGGGGGGGGTCTCGACCCAAAATGATGTCGGAGGGGGGGTTGCAAGGCTATTGTAGGAGGTTACAGTATGGTCACCCTTACTTCTGTGCTGCTGCCTTCAGAGCTGGGCAGCTGCTGGCCAGGCACCCAGCTCTGATGGCAGTGCCACTACCAGCAGCAGCGCAGAAGTAAGGTGGCAATACCATACCATGCTACCCTTACTTCTGCGCTGCTGCTGGTGGTGGTGGTGCCTTCAGAGCTGAGCTCCCAGTCATCAGCCACGGAGCTTTCTGCAGCGGGGGATGGTTCTTGGAGGTGGGTCTGACCTGGCCCCAGGAGTGGCCCGTGCAGGTGAAGTGGAAGTCCTATCCCTCCCCAGCCCATCTGGGATTAGCAGATGGAGCCCAATGCACAGGAGGAGATCCCAGCTGGGGTGCCCCCAGCCCTCCCCCTCCCTACCTCCAGACCCAGTGCTCAGGAATTAAAGGGGCATTGGGCTGTGTGTGTGTGTGAGGGAGTGACTAAGGCACCTCCCTGACCATGGTGCTCTGGACGGTTGCCCACTCGCCCATCTGTAAAGCTGGCCCTGCCCCCCCCCCAAAGTGATAACCTCCCCCCATATCATGCCACCCTCACTTTTGTGCTGCTGCTGGTGGTGATGCTGCCTTCAGAGCTGGGCTCCTGACCAGTAGCTGCTGCTCTCCAGCTGCCCAGCTTGGTGAAATCTGGTTTCCTCTACAATAGCCAGTTTTCACGGGGGAGACCAGATTTCATGGTCCATGGTGTGTTTTTCACAGCCATGAATTTTGGTAGGGCCCTAGCTATGAGCAATAGAGAACAAGGGAGTGAATATAAAAGACAGACAATGAGGAGAAAGAAGGTGCAGTTTTTCAAAGAAAGAAAAGGAGAGACAGTAATAAAATAGAAAGCAGTGCACAGATGAGAAAAATAAACTGATATGGAGACGAACAAAGAGAATATGAGCAGGAAGAAGCAAAAAAAAAAAAAAAGAATTAAGTGCGGGGACAGGGAAAGACACACAGTTTTAAGCTTAGTGAATTATATTTATTTATGCCCCTTTATTATGTTGCATTTCCCTAACTGATGTCCTTTATCTGTAAAGGATGGAAAGGGACTGTATGACAATCCTGGCTAGTGCTGGCTAATTTTGATTAGGGAAAATACCATGAAATTCCCTTTGTTAGGTGGAAAGAGGTACAAATGTTGGCAAAGTGTTATTGGACCTCATCACAAGAAACTGGTCTGGTCTGTGCTTCATCTGCAGTAGAGGAGACTGGTAGCAGTTCAGAGTCCCTCACCCTCTTTAATTAAAACAAGTCTTTCAGTTCAAAAAGGCCCCAAAAATCAGCTTTAACCCCAGGCGATCTGTGAATCATCTCTATGTCATTTTATTGCTAGTTTATAAAACGTTTTTGAAACATGTGCCAGCTAATTGTCTTGAGATACACAATGTACTGGGAAATTACAAGATATAGCTCTCCTTTTAAGTTTGCATTATGTACTACAGAAATGACAGGTTAATAATTACCACACCCAATGTGTGTGAGGCATGTTTTTAATTTATTTTTAATTACTTGGTTGAGGAACATAATTAATGTGTTCTGCTTCTGTTAGAAGAACTTCTTATCTACAAATATCGCCTCAGAGTTCTGTCACTGGCTTACTTCAGTGGGAACAGGATTTGGTCCTTACTGTGCGGGTGTTCCTAAATTCTTCTTGTACTTCCAAATAGTGTACTGAGAGTTTAGGAATCCGGGTTCTGCTGTAACAATGAGTATCTTACTCCGAACCATTTTTACTTCTTTTCTAAAAACGGAATTTGTGCTGTTTCTTTTCCATATCCCATCTGGGGGTGAGGATGAATACTTCTTTCTCACCCAATATCTGCCCTGATCTATGGTCCATACAGCCCCATTAAAGTCAGTAGGCTGACACAGGGTAGATAGGTGAGGGCAGGATTTGTTCCACTCTGTGTGATGTTGTCACGGGGGCCGACGCTCTGGAACTGTTCTATATGAAGCCAGTCAGGACTCTGGTGTAGCATGCCTCCACACTGTCACCAGCATCCCTTTTCACACCGTGCGCAGTGTACCTCTTTATATCCCAAACGAACAGAAAGCTCTCCCTATATTGCTCCAGGGGACCCAAGGGTTGTGGCTCCCAGGATGATGCTCTTCTGCTGTCCTGGACAAACAATCTCAGATATGCCTTTCCTCCCATTCCCATGCTTTCACAACTCATAAGGAAGGTACGTCGAGACTGAGCCAAGGTCATTCTCCTAGCACCCAAGCAGTTCTGGTTCATAGAACTTCTAACTATGTCTGTCCATCTCCCACTCAAGATTCACCCATTCCCAGACTTCTTAACCCAGGAGATGGGGAAAAATCAAGCACCCCAATCCGGGCTCACTCCACCTCACATCCTGGTGTTTGGATGGGCATCAGAAGTAGAACGCTCATGCTTGGCAGCCCCCATTCAGGCTATCCTTAACCAAAGTAAAGAAGATTCTACTGGAACCTGCTATCTGGCCAAATGGAGATGCCTTTCGGCCTGGACACAACTCCACCAATGTTTTCCAGGCACTGCAAGCATCCCAGTTGTCCTAAACTATCTCCTTTCTCTGGAGACCTCGGGTCTTTCTATTGTTGCAAATACACCTAGCAGCGATTAGTGCCTTCTTCCTTCTGGTAGAAGAACATTCCATTTTTATTCATCCAGCTACAGTACTGTTTATGAAAGGCCTAATCAGGATCTTCCCACCAGCGATCAAACCTACATCTCAATGGAACCTTAATCATCTACTGTCGAAACTCACAGGTCAGCCTTTTGAACCCATGGCGACATGTTGCATGACCCACCTGTTCGTGAAGGTGGCATTCTTAATGGCTATCATGTAGCCAGGAAGGTCAGCGAATTTGGAGCCATCATGGCAGACCCTCCTTTTCACAAAGAAAAGGTTTCTCTCTGACTACACCCCAAGTTTCTCCCCAGGATTGTTTCTGAGTTTCAGATCAATCAAAGTATACATTTACCTGTATTCTTCCTGGAACCCCACACTTCCACTGAAGACAAGAGACTTCACTTCCTCAATGTCCAGTGTGCCTTGACATTCTACCTTCTAAGAACCAAACCCATTAGAAAATCACTGAGACTTTTGATTGCTACAACGAAGAGATCTCATGGTCAAGCCATATCCTCCCAGAGGATTTCTAAATGGGTCTCAGGATGCATCCTTGAGTGCTACAAGGTAGCAAAAATCCCTTCTCCTGGGAGAGTCACAGCTCACTACACATGAGCAAAGGCTGCCTCCACAGCATCTCTATATGACATCCCAGTGCACATCATCTGTAAGGCGGCGACCTGGAGTTCTAGCCAGATCTTCATGACACACTATGCTTGAGTTCATGCCTCGGCTGCGGATGCAGCGGTGGGTTCTGCAGCATTCAGACATCTTTTCTACAAGCTTCCTCACACCTATCGCCAATCGGAGCACTCTTGCCAATCATCTACATGTGGAATACACATAGGGACCATCACTCAAAGAAGAAATGGAGGTTACTTATTGTAACTGTAAGTTCTTTGAGATGTGTGGTCCCTATCTGTATTCTGCTACCCACCTTCTATCCCCTCTGCTTTGGATCCTGTGAGATTGTCGTAAGAGGAGGAACTAGAGAGGTATCGACTCTCACTGATTCTTATATCCTTGGTCAGGAGCCCAAGGAGATCTATGACGTATGTGTGGGCCAATGGACACTGCTTTGAAGAATTTCCAGACTCGGGCGCATTGTGTGCATGCGTACCCACCTGTGGAATACAGATAGGGATCACATCTCAAAGAATTTACAGTACATTTTTTTGTGGATTGAGGAATGTGTTTGACTGCAGCTGAGATTTCAGAAAGACTATTCACAGGAGTTGTGCAACTAAATAATGTTCTTTAGTCATATGTTGCTTGAACTGTTGTAATATTCTGAAAGCCTAGCATGCTTTTGGGTACTGTAAATAATAATAATATAACAAATGCTTAGATTAAATATTTGCTTTTTTAAATGTCTAATTTTCTAAAAGAACATCTCTTTCTGGGAGAAGGATAGTTATGGTTTTTTGGTTAGATAGTTCCTGACCTTCATACATCACATATGGGAAACTCACTCCTGCTGTCTCATAGCTTAAGTCAACTCATAGAGAAGGTGGAAGGGTAGAAGTATATTGGTCAGTGTTGTATTCTAATATTGCTACTGTTTCCCAAAAATTCCAATTACAAAAACTCTGTACACATTTGAATTATATGCTAAATACCCTGAATAGGAAGGATCAAAGGAAAGGCATTCAGTAGAACCCTTCAAACCAGAGGAGCTCAAGCTGTGTGTTACCAAAGCCTACAGTGCCAGCTTGATAGAAACTTGAGTTTGGTGTCTAATTTAGCATGAATTGTCTTCACTTGTAGCAAAAATAATTGCAAACCTGAAGCTTCTTTTGGATGTGATTCCTTTTTTTTTTTTTTTTTTTTTAAGCTAATAATACAATTATTAGTAAATTAATAAAAAAATAAAAAATAAAAAACCCTACACTAAGCAGTTTTATCCCAAAAAGGGAGCAGTGCCAGAGAGTCCATAAAATCACTAGGGACTTTGCTATTGCTGTTGATTTTACATGGAAGGCTCTCCGATGCTACGGTGATGGGGGGCAGTTCTAAAACCTAAGCTAGCTAGATAGAGGTTTCTGATGAGAGATAAGGAAGGTGCAGCCAGAGTTAGTTGACAAAGTAAGGTGGGCTGAGGTAGCTCTCTAGGTTTGTCTATGCTGGGAAAATGTACCTGTTGTTGTCAATAGGTGTTGGCAACAGGTGCAGCTGACCTCTACAGAACATAGCTGAACTGCAGGCATAGACCAGGACAAACTGTATTCAGCACTGTTTCAGGAACATGGCGAGCAGGTTTTACTTTCAATTGAAGTCAATGGGAAAATTTTAATTACATTCAGTGAAAACAGGATCAGGCCTTTAAAGATGAACTGCAGAGGTTTGATGAATTTTGAGCTAATCTTAGACTTCTGTGATAAATGCCCCTACTGCACAGTTTGCAGCATGATAGAGGCAGTTAGCACAGAAATAAGTGTTCAGTTTTACCTTTCATTGAAAAAGTAATCCCCTCACCACAAAAGTCTGCTGCATTTCCAGAGTGTCAAAAGGTGCCTCAGAATGCATTGTTCTGTGACCTCATTAATATTGGAAGTTTTATACAAGTACTGATTTTATTTCTTTCTCCATACAGTGCACCCGTCACTGTGCTGTCTATGCACAGTATTTTCCATCTTTGTAATGATGCACTCAGGATGTTTTTAGCAAACTTGGAAGCACAGTTAATTTTCATGCAGGCAAAAATACTTTTTTCCCCCCTAAACGAAGTTAAAACCTATTCCTGAATTAAGCCTAGACAGTGGGTTCATTCAGCACTGATATGTAGGTTTAACACAACATTTTTGAATCCATTCCTTCTCCCTTTAAATATGAATTAGGATTGATTCTTCTATTGAAAGTAGATTAATCAAAGCCCATCCCCTGGCCTTCTTCTCTTCCCCATCCAAATTGGCGTAAGGAAGTCAGAGCAGCATGACACCAACCCTAATAAACATTAAAAAGAAAAAAAAAATCCCCCAAAGTTCTTGAGATTAGATTTACCAAAAGGCAAGGATGACTTGATCATTTTCATCCTGTGCCAAAAAGTCTGGAAATCATTCCAATACTAAAATCACAATCTGTGATTGAGTGGCGCCTACGATTTTCTATTTATGTTGGCCACACAAGGGTCTCTAAAGTTTGTTATTTTCACAAGCATTCCTAATGAAATCAATAAAATAAAAAGGGTGATGGAAAATGGGTGGGTAATATAACAGAGCCTAGCCTTAACAGTGGGTGAAAGAGATGAAAACTAAACACCTGTACATAATGCTTAAAATTCTGATACAAAGTTCAAAGTTAAAGCAAACACTTTACTCGTAATGACTCCCTTTAATAGGGTTCTATCACGGTTGCAGTCCCATTTGTGCTGCATATGTAAAAAGTGATTTTATTAAATACAGAAAGTAGGATTTAAGTGGTTCCAAGTAGTAACAGACAGAACAAAGTAAGTCACCAAGCAAAATAAAATAAAATGTGCAAATCTTTGAGTGTTTGTATCAATGATGCACCATGGGTAGATATATCAGTATGCCACATGCCACCATTTGGCACAATGCCTTTTGGGACATTTTTGCCCCCCTGTTGGCCCAGTGCGGGGTTGTTACAACCTATCACATTCGCATCTTTTAGAACACAGACTGTTCAGAAAGCTGCAAGCAGGGACTTTCTTTCACATCCAGCAAACTACCATTGGTGATGCTGAAATGTCAGTAGTGAGTCTGAGGGACCCAGCCTACTCTTTGCTCTCTGCCTCGTGAAGCCGTACACCTCGACAGCACCAAGGAAAAATTCAGCTGCTAGCTCAGTAGGTACAGAATGACAGTTGAATGTACTTTTGATATATTGAAGGGACGCTGGCATTGTTTACTCACTAGATTGGGTCTCACTGAGAAAAACATTCCAGTGGTTATAGCTGCCTATAATAATAGCTGTCCTGCATAATATCTGTGAGGCAAAAGGGGAAAAGCTGATGCCAGGGTGGAGGTGGAGGCGTGGAGCGGCTGTCTGCCGAGTTTGACCATCCAGCCACAAGGGACATTACAAGAGCCCAACGTGGAGCGATGCGGTTGAGGGAGGCTTTGAAAGAGCACTTTACTGTCAGTTGCAGTAGAGTGGCTGGAGTGTTCTCTGAGCTTGGCGCTTTGCGTGCCACTAAAAACTGTGTGTGCTTCCAGTACATTTATAAACAGGACTGGCTGTTTTCCTAAAGCTATGTATTCTGTGATGCTTGGTGTGCATTTAAAGTACTGTTTGCTTTCACTACTGCTATACATTCTACAATATTTGTTGTGAACTCGTAAAGATAATTTGATTCTCCAAAAATAGAACTTCACTGAGTGGGAAAACAGTGCAGAAGATCAACACACAAAAAACCACACAGGCAATGTTAAACACATTTTAAACGTAAGTTAACAAGGTGAAAATTTTGGAATTAAAAAGGAAATAAATATGTGACCACACGAGTAAATAAATGTAGTCTGTTGTGGCTACACATACATCAACTGTGGTTTTCCTCTCTGTCCCCCTGCGTGGAGTAGTAGATGTAAGGATGCCCTGTGGTGTCACGTGGTATGTGTAATAAGCAGTGACCATGGAGTTCTGCAAAGGGGGAGAGTCTGGAATTTTTGGACCTGTAGGTCAACAAGGGTCTGCACCATTTGGGTTTGCTGCCTGAGAAGACTCCATTATGTCCTGGTACATTTCCTACTCCTTGTCCTGCTGGGACTCCTGGGCCTTTCTTCTGCCCTCTTTTTTCCTTCTGCATCCTTTTGGTCCTATTGGGGAGGTCCTCCAAGTCCTTTGTTCAGTCTGATGCAGCAGTAGTTTGGAGGATCTCTCAGAATATGGCCTCTCTCGTCCTCTTCTTTCTCATCTTCATCAGGGTCAGGCGTTCTCTGAGCATGAAGGGGGCACCCCTGCAGGCAGCCTGCCAGAAGCTGCTAAAACCATACAGGTGTGCCACTGGATTTACAGTCACAACGGAAAGGGAAAGATAAGTTTCAAAACTCCCTTCCCTTATTCCCATAAACACTTTTAATAAGAAATGCTTATTGACACTTCAGTTTTGGAGTGCCTCTGCACAGTATTGTTCTCCAGCCCCAGCCCTGGTGAGTATGGCCAGCCAGGAGCAAGTGGGGGAGGATTTTCTGTTGTATGAAGCTATAAAATTTTGATCCCTGTTCCATAGGTATGAATATAAGGCAATGACACTGAATGTTAGCATTGTTTTCACCAGGCAGTGGTGATTTTAGCTGCTATTCTCACTCCTGAGGGTGACAAAAGCACAGAGAATACAGCTGCTACTGACATCCAGAAGCTGCCCAGGCCTATATGCCACTAGCCACTTAACTACAATGGTGCCAGTCAAACACATCACAGAGTGGCGTGGGAAACTGTCCTACCGTGGAGACAGAAATAAGGCAGCCATCCATAGAAACTTTTGGGAGAGGATTGCAAAGTATCTCCATGAAAGTTTCATCGAGATCTCTCTGGAGGATAAAAGGGGCATCCCTATGCACATAAACAAAGTGCTCCACGTGGCCCCCCACCTAACACTAACAGGGAAATGAAAAGCAGATGCCAACTCTGTCTCTGTTTCTTGTACCACTACCTCTTCTCATATGAGTAAAACAATGAAAAGTTGATACTCTGGCCTTGTTAACTTGGGAATGGATCAGGTACCATCTTTAAATTTAAACATAAGGAAAAACGTATGCACACATTTATTTGAGTTTCTTCCTCTTCATCAGGCTCAACCACACTCACCTGGTGGGACAGGCTAGACTCTGAAGGAGTCTCAAACAGGTCATGGCATGGCTGGAGTCCTCTGCTGCATCTTCCTTCTCCTCTTCCTCGTAGTTCACAGCAAGGGTCTCTGTCTTGGGCTCCTCCAACGTATCCACAGTGACCTGTGGGGTGCTGGTTGGGTCTCCACCAAGTATGACATGCAGCTTGTTGTAGAAGTGCTAGGTCTGCAGTACAGCATCAGATCTATTGTTGCGCACTCTTGCCTTGTGGTATCCCTGGCAAAGTTCCTTTACTGTCATGCAGCACTGCTGCTGATCCCTGTCATGCCCTTTGCCTGCATCCGCAGTGCAATCTGCTCATAGATGAGCTTATCCAGAGCTGTGCCTGCACAGCCTCTTCTCCCCACAGGCCCAGGAGATCCAATACTTCCTGTTTACTCCAGGCAGGATTACGTCTATTACTTCTCTGTGTGCATGGAGGCAACATAGTCAGTTGGGCAGTTGCACACAACAAGGGTGAGCTGGTAGGCATGCTCATAAAATTGGGCAATCGGGAAGAGGCATTTCAAAAACACATGGAAGGCTTTAAAGAGGGGTGTGCCTCTGGTCTCTGTGACCCCTGAGCAGTAAACAGACAATTGTGACCAGAGTGGTCACTATCACAGGGAATGGGGCATTACGGAACAGCTGCTGGAGGGTTAAGGGTTAAGCTGTTAGGGTCAACACGGGTCATGCAACGTCCACACTCACACTATATCGACCACGGCTTTGCGCCATTCAGAGAGGTGGTTTTACTCTGTCACATAACAGGGCGTTTACATCAGCCAGAGACAAATTTATGTGTAAACACACACACAAACAGATCGACGCAAGGTGACTTACGTCAACCTAACTTTGTAGCATAGGTCAGGCCTCAGTAATGCCACCAATGGCTGGGATCACTGCAGCAATCTTTTTTATCAATTTCCACAACAGTAGCATTGGGCAGGCTTGTACCACTGCCCTATGACAACACACAAGTTATCAACTGTTAGCCATGGTCAGAATATCTGAAGGGATTTGTTTCTGCTTTTGTATGCCAAAATTACTAAGGCCTGCCAGAATGTTTAGAAGCCATCTGACGTGAATTGTTAATAGCAACGCTGTCTTTCCTTTGTGGTGATTTATTTCTTTGAGCTACACCTATCGAACAGGTGAGCCACGTTTGGCTGAGTCATTACACATCATGTTTTCCTGGAGAAGTATGTAGGGAATTCCCACCTGACAAGCGTTCCCAATAATGTCCAGAGGAGGAAGATTTTTATACAAAGAGCCTGACCTTTGAAAATATGACACACTGTACAGTGTGTGATGTAGTGATAAGAGCAGATGATTGAAAGTCAGGATTTACAGATTCTGTCACCTATTCTGCTAACTCATGGTATGAGTCATCCAACTTCTCTGTCTCATTATAAACCTCTGTAAAATGGGGAGATGATTATTTACTTCCTCCATAGGGGTGTTGTGAGGCTTAATGAATTAGGGTCTCATCCTTAAATGTGCTGAACACACTCTGCTCCCACTGACTTCACTGTTACGTTTGATCCCTCGTTAAAGTGTCCAGAGATATGACTACACTACCCTTCTAAGACCTTATTTTCAGGCACTTATAATATATGAAAAA
The DNA here is from genome assembly GCF_002925995.2 of Terrapene triunguis. Lineage (NCBI taxonomy): Eukaryota > Metazoa > Chordata > Testudines > Emydidae > Terrapene > Terrapene triunguis. The sequence continues at coordinate 56,486,538 of NW_020664447.1, forward strand.
AATACCTTTTGCCCTGAAATTGTTCATACTTGTTCTCAACAGAAAAGTGACTTAGAAATATAAAAAACTTATTGCAATATTTTTAAAGGTTAAATTACCATTTCAGCTTTTTGCAGATGTATTATTTATGCTCAGAAAACTCAGTTCCCCCTCACCTTTTAATTTGTCAACTTCTCTTGGACTATGTCCTCAAAGATGATAAATGCCTTTGATATGTTTGAACAGATCTGGTTTAGAAAAAATGTTTTATAAAGATTTATAAATCATGGATTTTGGGGTTTTTTTGTTTTTTGTTTTTTTGGCATATGTAATTAACCCTGGCTGCAAAACTATAAATACTGCAGCTGTCAGAATCTAGGACCTCTCCACCAAAAACTGAGGCCTCTACCACTTGAACCATAGAAGAGCTCTTTTACTTGTGGGTAAATTGTAGGCTGCTATTGTCATTGGGAGTCGGCCACTCGAGGGAAACAATGACTGCATACATGAACCGGAATCCTGTATGCTGTTTTCTGCTCATTTTCAGTAGCTCTAACTCTGTATCCTGATATGTTATCTGGAGCAATGCACATTGAATAAATGCATGTGTGCAATCCTGCTTCTCCTAGAGAAAGAACTTAATAGTGGCAATACAGAGAAGGACCGGGATATCATACAAGAAGATCTGGATGACATTGTAAACTGGAGTAATAGTAATAGGATGAAATTTAATAGTGAAAAGTGCAAGGTCATGAATTTAGGGATTAATAACAAGAATTTTTGTTATAAGCTGGGAACACGTCAGTTGGAAGTAACAGAGGAGGAGAAGGACCTCGGAGTATTGGTTAATCACAGGATGTCTATGAGCCGCCAATGTGATATGGCCGTGAAAAACGCTAATGCGGTCTTGGGATGCGTCAGGCGAGGTATTTCCAGTAGAGACAGGGAAGTGTTAGTACAGTTATACAGAGCCGGCCCTGTCGGGAAGGAATTTTCCTCCAGGGCAGATTGGCAGAGGCCCTGGAAGGGTTTTGCCTTCCTCTGCAGTGTGGGGCACGGGTCACTTGCTGGAGGATTCTCTGCACCTTGAACTCTTTAAACCATGATTTGAGGACTTCAATAGCTCAGATATAAGTTGCGGGTTTATTAGAGGGGTGGGTGGGTGAGATTCTGTGGCCTGCGTTGTGCAGGAGGTCGGACTAGACGATCATAATGGTCCCTTCTGACCTTAAAGTCTGTTACTCTGTGATCAGAGATCAGAATTGGGAGCAGCCTTGACATATTTATTTACTGTTTGGAAGACTAAGTGAACAGTTGGACCCAGATACTGCAGTGACCTCTGTGGAGGCAGAGATTCCTGTGGTTTTAGTAGGGCTCCAGGCAGGCACAGAGCTGCACTTACACAGAGCTCATCCAAGCCTAATTTAGCAAAATATTTTGAACTCCAAATTGTTTAAATTATTAGAAAATGCTAACGTTAAGGAGAAATTCAAGAAGGCTCTAATTAAACTAAGGGATTGGGCAATGGCAAATTTAAATGTAATTTTCATAAATGAGACCAAATGCATACAGGGAAGAAACTTTTAATATGATAGGCTCTGAACTAGCAGGATCCTCTCAGAGATAAAATCCAGAAATCTTCATAAATAGCTCAGTGAAAATGTCTGCCCAGTGCACGGCAGCACTTGGAAAGGAATAATGTTGCTTTGAAATATGTAAAAGGGAATGGAAAGTAAGAATGAATTAAATTATGACAGTGATAAAACAGCTGTGTGCCTGTTCCTTAAGAACTGTGTTCATGTGCTGGCAAACCATGTGTCTGTGGTTTTGAGTTCTTCTTTGCACTACCAGTGACTTGCTGTGTGAACATGGACAAATCTCTTTAACCTCTTCTTGCCTCATTTTCATCATCTGCAAAATGGAGATTATAATACCTATTTCTCAGGGATGTTGTGTGACTTTATTATTGAAAATTTGTAATATGCACTGAGATCCTCAAATGAATGGTATGATATATTTGTGTAAGCTATCATTGTTTTATTAATTTTAATCACCTCCCTTCAAGAAGCAGAGATTGCATATGTTCAGCAAAGGGCAAGCAAACTGGTTAAGAGGCATGGTGCAGATTAACAACAATCATTGTTTGTGCCATCAGAAGCCGTACACCTGAAGACCAACAAGAGATTCCATTCAACTAGGGGAAGGTTAATAAGTACTAGAATGAGACCTACAAAATAATGTAGGGTAGAATGAGAACTAACTGGTTCCTCCTCCTTACCGTGTTCTCAATATGAGAACAAAGGATGCTCAATGAAACTAGAGGGCAGCACATATTTTAAAAAATAAGGAAACTTTTTATACAGCTTGTCCTTCATGTGGGATTGAGTAACACAGAAATACATTCAGACAGGTAATTTAGTAGGATTTGTTGAGACTGGATAACACTTGTAATTACGCAAGCTAAGATGATGAAGGGAACGCAATCCTAAATTTTCAGGGAATAAATTAATTGCCTGTAAATGTTAGGAAGTATTTTTTCTCCATGGCAATGCACAATTAGTTGGCTGAATTACAGGGTGCTTTCACCTTTCTCTGAAGCATCAGTTTCTGTTCGCTGCTGGAGGTGGAATCCTAGATTTGATTGAATAACATGTCAGAGGCACTCACTGGTCCTCACTGAGGTCAGTAAGGCTGTCAAGCTCAAGTTAACATGAAATGTTGTAGATGGAGAGGAGTTGATTATGAGAATTCTCAAGTGGCATGTGTGTATTTGTGCCATTTTTTTCAATTGTCTTCCAAAGACTTCCTGCTGAACAGATTATCCAGCTGCATAGCTGATATTTGACACTTAAGTGGTGTGGCAACCTTCATACAAATTCTGCTGCATGGAATCTTATTACAGGAAGCATATTTGCATTATGCAGTTACATGGAAGAGTAATTAGGAACTTTACTATATTTTAGATAACTTTGAATTATTTGACAGATCAAGAAAGGGTTTATTCGTGCCTTTTTAGGCAAGGGACTTCTGCTGCTCTTTCCTTGTTACTTGTGCTATAATCTGTTTTCTTTATGACTAAAAGTAGTTTGATGGTGTGTCTGATGTCTTCCTTTCTTGAGAAACAGTCAGGCGTAGGAGTATACTCAGTTAGGAAATCCCCCAGCACAAGTGATGTGACTATGTATAGACCACCAGAAAAAAATGTCCAAGTCTAAAATTAGACACAAAGTACCCTTTAGTAAAGTAGCATCAAGAACAGGAGTGTTCAGGAGGAATCATGTTTTTTTAAATAGCAAAAATGCATTATTCTAGGGTTCAGGCAACATTTTAGTTTGTATGAATAAAAGTTAATATTAATGGAATGTGAAGCGGGGCGCTATTGTGAATGAAGGATTTTTAATCACTCTTCTTATGGTAATTCCACTTAATTTTCTTCATATTTTAGTTAACTGTTAGTTTTTCCATTGCAAAACTGAAGCAATTTAATACTCACACCTCCAAAATGTTTCCCCAAACACTTTAACTTTGTTTTCCTTATTCAGTGGAAGTAACTTCCACTTTAAAGTACAGAATCACTGGTGCCACTAAGATATGAGCTGTGTTCTGTGGGAGCAGAAAGTCCAAATGACTAGCATTTACAATCTAGTCATGTTCTTTATGATTTTTAAACACTTAAAGGCAGGGATCTAGCTTCCCTAAGCCTTGTATACATTCGGGTATAGCCCCAATTCAACAGTCTTTGGCCATTGCTGACCCCTAAGTGTAAACATGGACTTGGAAGGGTTTGCTCTGATTGAGTTTATCAAGTTTTACTCCTACTTCAAGCATGAGCAAACCCCAATACATTCCATCATCGCAAATGTTGACACACTAAGGCCTTGTCTATACTACTGGGGTATGTCGACCTAAGTTACGCTACTCCAGCTACGTGAATAACGTAGCTGGAGTTGACGTAGCTTAGGTCGACTTACTGCAGTGTCTACACCGCGCTGCATTGATGGGTAATGCTCTCCCATCGACTTACCTTACTCCTCTCATTCCAGTGGAGTACTGGAGTTGACCGGCGAGCACTCTGCAGTCAATTTAGCGGGTCTTCACTAGAGCCACTAAATCGGACCCCGCTGCATCGATCGCAGCAGCATCTATCCTCGGTTAGTGTAGTCATGGCCTTAGAGGCAGCACCGGAGTAGCTATCCTGATTGCTGAATTGAGGCCATATGTAGACTGGTCTTAGCACTGCCCCTTCTTTGGTGCCTCATTGTGATTACTGAAATCAGTTGAGGCACTCTTCCTGTCAGCCGGGGCGGCGAGTTGTATAGGCCTGTGGTGCCCGTGCTCCACCAATATGAGAGCATGGGGGCCCAGCTCCACCAAAGTTCGGGGCTGGGTCTCTCCACCGGCAGCTCAAAAGGGCTAAGGCGGCTTCCTGCCTGCCTGCTCTGCTTTCGGAAGTGACCGGTATGTCCCTGCGCCCCCTGGGGGGGAGCATGTCTCCACACGCTGCCGCCACCCCAAGTTGCAGCCAATGGGAGCTGCAGGGGCAGTGCCTGTGGGCAGCGGCACATGGAGACCTCTCCAGCCCCCCGCCTAGGAGCTTCTGCCAGAGGGGTGTGCGGGTCGCTTTCGGGAGCCGCCCGAGGTCAGCGCTGCACCCCTCACCGTCTCCCACACCTCTGCCCCAGCCCAGACTCTGCACGCTGCACCCAAACTCCCTCCCAGAGCTCGCCCCCTGCATCGCTTCCTGCACCCCAACCCCCTTCCCCAGCCTGCACCGTGCACCCTAACTCCCTCCCAGAGCCCGTCCCCTGCACCCCCTCCTGAACTCCAACCCCCTTCCCCAGCCTGCACCCCACAGCCTAACTCCCTCCCAGAGCCTGTCCCCCGCATCCCCTCCTGCACCCCAACCCTCTGCCCCAGCCCAGACCCTGCACTCAAACTCCTTCCCAGAGCCTGCCCCCTGCCCCCAATCCCCTAACCCCCAATCCCCTGCCCCAGCCCAGACCCCACACCCTAACTCTGTCCCAGAGCCCATCCCCTGCTCCCCATCCTGCACCCCTACCCCAGCCTAGAGCCTGCACCCAAACTCCCTTTCAGAGCCCAACCCTTCCCCCGTCCTGCATCCAAACTCCCCCCCAGAGCCTTAAGCAGCGTGTGTGTGGGGGGGGGGGGGCAGAACTTGGACCCGTTCTGGGCACCACCAAAAATTATACAAACCTGCCACACCTGCCTGTCAGCCCTTAGTTTTGAACTTGGTGGGGGGATCTGGTAGCTGGAAGTACTCCGTGGAGAGTCTAAAATTTTTCTGAAATTTTTCTGGTCACCTCTTTTCAGCCAATCCCCTCCTAATCCATCAGAGTCCAATTTACATGGCTTAAGGGAACAGTGCAAAGCCATGTACCTTTCCAGTCTAGCTTTCACATAATTATTGATGCTTCAGCCAGGAAGATCCAATAAGGATCAAAAGGGTGGGATTTTCCACTCTTTGAAGATTGTACATGTGTTTATATTTTAAAATTTTAAATTTTGTACAGTGGCTAGATGCTGCAGTGGTGAGCATCAAATCTACAAATAACACAAGACCCTAAAGTCCAACAAATTAGTTTATCATAATCCCAAAATACTGCATCAAATCTTGGTCTTTCCTCATATAACGTCTCAACAAAGGCAGAGTAAGGACTTTGTGTAAGGTAGAGAGGTGGAATAAACTGAGAAAAAAGCTCAGGATTTGGGTTTTTTTCAAAGAGATATAAAAAAGTATGCCAAGTATTACTTTTACTGTTAAGCAGGGAGACAAAAAACTGTAGCCACCCCTCTCCAGTACCAGATAAATGCCAACACCTTTGTAGTTTCATTTTGGGGTCAGAAACAAAGATGATCATCAATCAGTCAGGATGCTTCAGTTTACAGGGGAAACTCCAGGGAACAGGAGAAGACAAATGTGACCTACAAAGGGTTTTTAAAATGGTCTTTTGCTCCTCATGATGTATAAAGAAGACCTGAAAGTTGGGTGTTTGGGTTTAGGGATTTTTTTGGAGGGGAGGGATGTTGAAGGGGGTTGATGGAGAAAATTTAAAAAAATGATTTTTTCATTAAAGTCTGGTCTTGTTTTTTCAGGAAGCCTGTGTGAATGAGTAGAGAAAGTAGGATTATGACATCCCCTTGATACCAAGCAGGGTGAACCCTGGATAAGTACAAGGAGAATTTTTTTATTCAGACTGCAAAAGGGGTTGTCTGCACAAGTTAAAGTGGTGCAAACTCCTGCGTAGACACTTATTTCACTTTGAATGCCTTTTCTGAGTTTAGTTGAACCTGTTTCTCATTGACCGAGGGCTGGTCTACAGACAAACTTACACCGAAATAACTAAATTTGTTGTAGTTTGCACCTTTTGTTATTTTGGTGCAAGTTCTGTGTGTGAACACTCTGATTTCAGAGTAAAAGTAAATTTACTTTTAAATACTCTAAATTTACATGTGCAAGCTAAGCCAACATAACTTAGGTTTAAACTGTTATAAGTGTGTCTGATATAACTCAATCAGTTTAAAATTACACTTTTATTTAAACCAGTAGAGCAGGCCTAAATTTAAGTGAGAAAGGAATTGACTTATGCTAAATCAAAATAAGACACTTGTATTTCAAAATAAGAATGTCCATACATAAACTTTTGAAACAAAATATTAGAAGATGTTAATTAAAACCAGTTTAGTTATTTGGGTGGCAGTTTGTGCGTGGACCAGCCTTAAGATTTGATAGTCTTAAGGCAAAAAACAAGCTCGGGGGGGAAATCAAACAACTCCACGCCCCAGCCTTTCAGTCATCTTGTACATTTAAAAAAAAAAAAAAAAGGCAAAAAGAAAGCACAAGTCCATTTCCTTTTTCTCTTCAGGTCACTTTTAAGAATAAGCTAGTTACATCAACTATAGAATCGCTACGGTACCACTATCAAAAATGGAAAATTTGCTGTCTAGGATTACTCAGAAAATCTCTCTGCCATTCTCAGCCCACTGTATGAGGCTTTACCCAAAGTCAGACTTCATTTCCTGAAAGCCATTGCATGCAGTTAATTCTACCACGTGGAAATAGTTTGAACACAATGTTTTATTAAAGCAATATAGTCTTGCCCTGAAGAATTCATTATTTTAAAAAAAGGTTTTTGTGCATAATTAAAAGGCTTTGTGAACTGGTTAGTTAGGTGGGATTATGGTAAATAGGCATTTGAGTGGAAATGATGTAAATGGCAAAAAGAAGAGTCGTGTCTTCCTTAAACTTTTGGCCTAAAATTTAAAAATTTCAAGTAGTATAAATCAGTACATTGGAGTAGCATTGACTTACAGCAGCTTAGGATCTGGCCCTACATGTTGTAACAATCAATTTTTAGAAAACCACCAAAAATATTTCCATTAAGATTTTTAATTTCTGTGGAAACAGTTTTAAGAAACCAAACATATTCTCCTTCAGTGTTTGCATCCCAAACATTGCAGCACCTGGCCCGCGCAGGAGAACCTGCGAGTGAAAGTGACTATAAAAAAGTGAAACGGACCAATCAATTATCCCTGTACAGTTGAGATATGCAAAAAGTAAACAACATAAATAGTGAGAAAATATAATTGAACTTTAAAATTATTTCAGCTCTAATGTGTTATTAAGAACATAGATAAGGAAATTTGTTATTTAAAAATATATATAATCTGACAGGTTTCAGAGTGGTAGCCATGTTAGTCTGTATCCGCAAAAGGAACGAGGAGTACTTGTGGCACCTTAGAGACTAACAAATTTATTTGAGCATAAACTTTCGTGTGCTAAAACCCACTTCATCGGATGCATGCAGACGAAAATACAGTAGGAAGGTATATATACACAGAACATGAAAAAATGGGTGTTGCCATACCAACTATAACGAGAGTAATCAATTAAGGTGGGCTATTATCAGCAGAAGAAAAAAAACTTTTGTAGTGATAATCAGGATTGCCCATTTCCAACAGTTGACAAGAAGGAGTGAGTAACAGTAGGGGGGAAAAATTAGCATGAGGAAATAGTTTTTACTTTGTGTAATGACCCATCCATTCCCAGTCTTTATTCAAGCCTAATTTAATGGTGTCCAGTTTGCAAATTAATTCCAGTTTCTCGTTGGAGTCTGTTTTTGAAGTTTTTTTGTTGGAGTATTGCGACTTTGAGGTCTGTAATTGAGTGACCAGGGAGGTTGAAGTGTTCTCCGACTGGTTTTTGAATGTCATAATTCTTGACGTCTGATTTGTGTCCATTTATTCTTTTGCGTAGAGACTTTCCGGTTTGGCCAATGTACATGGCAGAGGGGCATTGCTGTCACATGATGGCATATATCACATCGGTAGATGTGCAGGTGAACGAGCCTCTGATAGTGTGGCTGATGTGATTAGGACCTATGATGGTGTCCCCTGAATAGATATGTGGACAGAGTTGGCAACAGGCTTTGTTGGACGAGAGCTGAGGAATCATTGTTCTAAGTCAGCCGTAAACCCAGGAACCTATCCTTGCAACAAAGAGAGAGAGAGAGAGCCTGTCAGACAACTTACTTTATCGGCCATTTTATAGGCTAAAACCATATTGTTTAGTTATTGTCTAGCCATATTATGAGCTATTTCTTTCAAGCAGAGGAAAGTAGACCCCATGTATGTAAAGAAATGTTGGATGTCTAGCATGATTTTCTGCAAATGGCAGCCAACTCTGTCAGTCACTAGTAAACTCCAGTGCTCCGCTCCAGCACCGAGACCACCTAGGCCCATCTTTAAATTTGGGCTTGTCTACACTTACAGAGCTGCATCAGTGCAGCTGTGCTACTGTAGCGCTTAGTGAAGACACTACCTATGCCAATGGGAGAGCTTCACCCGATGGCGTAGGTAGTCCACCTCCCCGAGATGCGGTAGCTATGGCAATGGGAGAATATAGACATAGCACTGTCTACACCAGGAGTTAGGTTGGTATAACTGCATCACTCAGGGGTGTGGGTACCAACACAGTTATATTGACATAAGTTTGTAGTCTAGACCAGGGCTCAGTGTACAGAGCCTTCACCCCCATCGTTCCAGTATTAGAGCAGCAGCAGCTAGGAGAGCCAGCAGACAATAAACCATAAAACATTTTTGGCTCCCTTTCCCACTTCTATGGCTACTAAGTGAATCCTGTCTTGTTCCTATGGCAAAGGAGCCTGTTGAAGACAGTCACAAAGAGGAGGAGAGGGTGGGAGAAGGGGCAGGGGAGAGGGCTAGGGAGTCAGCAGTGATAGAGGAAAAAATACTAACAGACTATGGAGGCAATAGCAATAAAGAATTAGGGAGCTCTCTTTCCTAAAGCATTTGTGTGTATAGTCCCCAGGCAATGTGCTGCAATCTCAGGAACTAATTTTTCTCCTTTTTTGGGCAATATGGTAATGCTATTAATTTGCAGTCGATCCATATGTGTGTTCAGTGTACTTAGAGGGTTAGGTTCTCCACCCTGTCCGATCTCTGCCTGGGTGCAATGGAGAGGGAAGGCCACAGGGAGCCAGTTGTGGCTCCCTGATCCTCAGTGACCTGGCCCCAGCACAAGTTAGAATGGCACAGGTGTACCATTTGCACCTTTGGTGTATGGTCCCTCAGTGGAGAATCTGACATAGTGGTGACTTTTACCAGCCTGGAATATTGATTCATGCATTGGTTGATACTGGTCTTAATGATGCTTTCATCAACCCCTTCATACTTTTATAGTCTCTCTTCCTCTGTTAGAGTAGTACCGATCAATTATACTTTTGCAACCACTACAGTAGGTGGTGCTACTGGAGCAGCACAGGCTAAACAATCAAGCCTTCCTCACTTCCTTGACTAAGCTCAAGGGCTTCACCTCCGCACCATTCCCAGTGTGAGAATCCCAAGGTGATTCAAGTCTTCCATTTGACTCTTACCTGTTGAGCTGTCCAGAGAGCTCTGCATCAATTCCCATGTATTAATTACAAGAATGTTGCGAAAGTTTAAAGCAGTTAATAACAGTACATTTTTCTTTTTGTGTATGTGTTTGATAATTGACACTTTTTAACAGGTTAGTTAATTTTTTTATACTTAAAAATGAGAGTTTCCTACCTACTGCTGACCCTAGGAAAGATTCCTGGGAGACTGTCCAGGAAATGATAGGAATCCCTTGACTAAAGACATAGAGAAGAAAATATATTTCCTGTCATTCTTGTTTTTACAGCTAAAACAGTTTGTGCTTTTGCTTTTGTTTCCTGCAGCTACTTGATGTTGTCTTCCACCTGGCACAGCAGAATGTGCGGTTGCTCGTGCTGGGCCGCAAACACATGCTGACTGGATCTCATAGCTGGAAAAGGCACATGGTGGCTGCTATGCAGAAGAAAGCAGACTTCTTCTTTGCTGAAAATGTGTAAGTATTGATGAAGATGATTCAATTTACTGGCAGTCAAAACTAGATTCATTTTTATATTTAATTACTTAAACCAGCTAATTTTGTGACTTACTACAATACTATTTATTATTAAGCACTGACAGTGCTCAGCCCTATACATGCAAAAGAGAACAACATATTCCTTGCTCCATGGAGTTTACAGTCTAAATAGACAGAGAAAACAGATTAAAAATTGTGCTAAAATACAGAGCTCTAATAATGTAGAGTCTTAGGGTATGTCTGTACTGAAATAAAAGACCCGCAGCCCAGGTCAGCCGGCTTGGGCTGTGGGGCAAAAAATTGCTGTGTAGATATTCCGGCCTAGGTTTGAGCCCAGGCCCTGGGACCCTCACCCCTCATGGGGTCCCAAAGCTCAGGTTCCAGCCTGAGCCTGAATGTCTGCACAGCAATTTTACAGCCACACAGTCCGAGCGCTGTGTGCCCAAGTCAGTTGACTTGGGCCAGCCGTGGGTGTTTGAGTGCTGTGTAGATGTACGCATATTGACACCTATATGGATCATCAGCAGGGTAGGAACCTTTAGATCCACAGGTAGACCTCTGCCAATTGAGCTAACAGATTAACTGATAGTATAGATTGTCATCCTATATGTCAGTGGTTTTCAACCTTTTTCATTTGCGGATCCCTAAAAAATTTCGAATGGTGGTACGGACCCCTTTGGAAATCTTAGACATAGTCTGTGGACCACCAGGGGTCCACGGACCACAGGTTGAAAACCACTGCTCTATGTGGACCAGTACTAGAAGGGGATGAGACGCACATTTTGCCAAATATTTCTTGACAGCAGAGAAATGTTGAGAGTAGGGAACCTTGAGTTCTACTCCAGGTTCTGGAAAGGGAAGTGTTTTTGAAAAATCTTAGTTCACACATGCTCAGTAGAGACTTGTTAGAGTTTGGCAGCTAAGAGTAGATGGAATCTACAGAGAATTTAGCTAAGATTTTTCAGAAGCTCATAACTTGGGCAAATGGGGTTGTTTTTCATGGGAACAGGAAAAGGCACAAAGATTCCCCCGTCCATCATGCTGAATTTAAGTCCCTGCTCCAGTTTGGATGTGCTAGAGAGCTTCTCGGCAAAACGGTTGTAATAATTTTTAACATGGGCAAAACTGCATTTTTTCTTAATCTTCTCAGAAGGAGATAAACCAATTTTGCTGAAACTTTAAAAAAAAACAAAACAAAAAACAAGCAAACAAAAAAACCACGCTATCCAGCCTGAGCAGAAACCCAGCATGGAAAATTTCAACCTGAATGGTTAAAGTCTGGCAAAGTTGTAAGCAACTGAAAACAGAATCTTGTAATGCACAGTGTTAACTATAGACACACCTGCTGGCTCCACCTATAATAAATATGCAGCATTTCTTCTGACTTACCTATTTTTAGATCCTTGGATGGAAAGTACTGTAGAATTGCAGAGCTGTTGTTATGTAATGGAGCTTTTCTCAGGGAGGGATACAAAGTTTAACAAAAAAATTAATGTCCCCTCCCCATCCCACATCTGTCTGATTTCAGTGAAGATGAAGTCAAGTATATTCTCTGAAAAAATCTTAGCGTTTCTTGGGAATGAACCCACCCACAAGTCTATGAATCAGAGTTACACTGTGCTATGCATGACACTAGAGCAGGGGTAGGCAACCTATGGCACACGTGGCGAAGGCAGCATGTGAGCTGATTTTCAGTGGCACTCACACTGCCCAGGTCCTGGCCACCAGTCCGGGGGGCTCTGCATTTTAATTTAATTTTAAATGAAGCTTCTTAAACATTTTAAAAACCTTTTACTTTACATACAACAATAGTTTAGTTATATATTATAGACTTATAGAAAGAGACCTTCTAAAAACGTTAAAATGTATTACTGGCACGCAAAACCTTAAATTAGAGTGAATAAGTGAAGACTCGGCACACCACTTCTGAAAGGTTGCTGACCCTTGCACTAGAGACACTACCAGATGCTCACATTAAATTATTGATCTATATGGACACAGTACAGTTTTGTGCAAGTGTGTGGGGCCCCTGAAGACACAATCTGAATGTTAGTGCTTCTTTTCACAGTAGCAGTTTATTGTTAAATCACATGGTAAGTTACCATTTTGTTACTTGCTGTGTTGTAGTGGGAAGGGAAAACGTTCTTTCTACTAGGCAACTAAATTTTAATTCCCTTCCGAACATTTGGATGCTTTGTGGTAAACAGGAAAAGTTCTTTGTTTTAACAGAGAGCTTAGTGGTGATGGGAATTTGCATTAATGATGATGAATAAAATTCAGCTGAATGCTTGATTCATTTCCTGCATCCTTTTAGTGCCCATGAGTGACGTCCATCTTTACTCTTTGTGGTTTATTTAGGTCAGAAGATGACCCTTTCCTATTATATGCCACTCTTCACTCAGGCAGTCATTGTAAGTTTCTTACTAGAGACCTCCTGCGAGATCATAAGGCTTGTCTTCCCGACAGTCTTACTCGGCATCTGTTCTTTAAGTGGCAGCGTGGACACCAAATGGTGCTTTCCCACTACTGGCCAGGAAAGAGAATAACATTTCAGGTAAGTTCTCTGCTCTCTTCAGAAAACCTACAGAACATACTCATTAAATGCATAAAATGTGAGCCACAACTAATAAAAAAATGTAGAAAAAATTCCTATTGAGGCCTAAGGGCAGAATTTGTATGGATGAGCACATAAGAGGCAGTGTGCTCAAAACTCCAGTTTCACTCTCAAAATAGCACTTTTGCTCACAAAGTGTGTGATTTGCCATTGTAGGCAAGAGGACTGATTAATAGACAAGAAAGTGACACTTCAAGGGCATAAACATCTGTTTACCTGTACAGTTACATGTTTGCCTTTACAGACCTTTTGGGTGAAATGTATCATAGGTGGACATACTTGAAAATTTTACCCTGAGGGTATGTCTACACTGCAATGTAAGTGCACCATTAGTGGGACTCGAGTCAGCTGACCCGTGTTAGGGACTCATGGGCTTGAGTGTCTACATTGTATTTTAACCCTTTGTTAAGACTTTTCTAACCTGTGCTCAAACATAGGGCTCTGGTGTCCACACTGCAGTGCGCAGACCCAAGTCAACCCTAGTAAAGTAAACTGTATCCCAGAATCCCTTGTGCCCCCCACCCTTGAAATGTCGCTGCTCTAGGCCTAGGACAATGGTGTACTGTGGGAAAACTTTACTGCCTGCCCTGCACATTGCCAGGAAGCAGCTCATTTTGCAAAAGTCTTGATCAGTTCGCTCTCCATTGCAAACCCAGGAGGCTCTCTGATAGCATACTTGCAGACCAGTGATCGGAAGAGAATGGGTTAATGGTGACCTCAGCTGCTGCCATTTGCAAAGGAGGGGTGGGTTATATTTCAATAGAGTGGATTGAAGATTCTTGGGATAGAGAGGGCTAAGGAGGTTGTCCTGTGGAATTGTGGGATACTTCCAGCTGACTCTCGGGACCTGAGTCAAATGGTGTCTACACTGCAAAGCAATAGGGCTTGAATCCTGGTTCCCAGCTCACCTTGAGCTCAAACCCTCCAGACCTGCAGGGTCCTGGGACCATGGGTCTGAGCCCCGGGTTAGTGCAATTGCAGTGTAAACGCAAGGGGGATTAGGCTTGAGCCTAGGCTCAAGACCGGGCTTACACTTAGAGCCCTTCATATCGGGCTTCCAAATTCTGCTTTTTCTTGCATCTGTTATAAGCATGAAAATAGATCATTCTCCTCTTCAATTCTTCCTTAAAGTGTGTATTTTTAATCCCAAAATAGAATGCATTTTTAATTCCTTTTTAAAGACGTGTTCACAGACAAATACAGGTATTCAGTGCAGCAATGTTCTAAACAGGTAGGTTCACAGATATGTATGGTGCAATAAAGAGATACATTATATTAGTCAGGTATGCAATCAGTATACAGCTAAATGAGTGACGACCTGAGCATAGTATGCGTAGTTTTGGCTGGAGGAAGTCACTTGCTGTTTCCTTGGCGAGACCAATAATAGAATACTGCATACAGTTATGGTGTCTACAGTTTAAAAATAATGTTGAAAAATTGGTGAGAATGCAGTAAAGAGCCACAAAACAAATTCAAGGGCTGGAGAAAATGCCTCTCATTGAGAGAATTAAAAAGCTTAATCTGTTTAGTTTATCAAAAGAAGAGTGAGAGGTGACTTGATTACAGTATGTAAGTAGCTTCACAGACAGAAAATACCAACTACTAAAGTGCTCTTTAATCTAGCAGAGATAGGCATAATTAGAACCAAGGACTGAAGTTAAAACGGGACAATTCAACTTAGAAATAAGGAACACATTTTTAAACAGTTAGGGTTGATTAACCATTGGAACAAACTACTAAGGAAATTGGTGGATTCTCTATCTCAGGGGTTGGCAACCTTCAGCACGCGGCCCATCAGGGTAATACGCTGGCAGGCCACGAGACATTTTGTTTACATTGACCGTATGGAGGCACGGCCCCCCACAGCTCCCAGTGGCCATGGTTCGCCACTTTCTGCAGCTCTCGTTGGCCGGGAACAGCGAACCACAGCCACTGGGAGCTGCGGGGGGCCATGCCTGCAGACAGTCAATGTAAACAAAATGTCTTGCAGCCCGCCAGCGGATTACCCTGATGGGCCACATGCCGAAGGTTGCCGACCCGTTTTCTATCTCTTGATGTCTTCATATCAAGATCAAATATTTAAAGGTACACAAACCAGAAAGATTCTGTGTAGAGAAAAAATATTGAGAAGATGAGTCATGGTCCAATGAAAAAGATCAAGTAAACAGTAGAAATCTTGAAGTCAACAAAGAGATTCCTGTGGTGGTGCTTTTTGAGTTCAGCAGAATATAGATAAAGAAGAATACTAGGACTCTGTTAACATTTTGTATATTTATATTAACTGGGATTTATACACGTCTTAGGTGGGTTGGGTGCCAGGTTTATGAACAGAAATATCCAGTGTTCCTTGCAGTCAGACTACCTATCTATTTACTTTAACATGCTCTGTTTTTGTGTTTGCTGTTCTGCAAAACCATCCAACAGCTTTCCACTGATACTCCTGAGAAAGGGCAGGAAATGTTTGCTAGTCATTACAACATTTTTATTTTTTTTCCATTGAGCAAAGTCAATATAACATTTTTTTCTTGTCTTTACCCACAGCCTATTCTCACTTACGACACAGTGGTACAGACTACTGGTGACACTTGGCATATTCCCTATGATGACCAGCTGGTGGAAAGATATTCCTATGAAGTGCCAACAAAATGGCTTTGCCTTCAACGGAAATAATAAAGAATGCAGTTTTACAAACTAAAACTACAATTGTTTGCCACTGTTGCTAACAGCCAGAATCCAGTGATCATGCACAGTCATGGGATTAATACACCAAATATGAATCCTGCAGCTGACTAAATGTTCAGTAAACATAGTTCACCAAATTCATATCTGCTGTAACTCCATTGAAGTCAGAGTTCATTTTGCCCTGTAGTAAATAAGAGATTTGTTGGAGCACCATTTATTAAGATTTTATTGGGATGAGGTGATGAAGGGATTGAGCACTAGGATGGTCCATAGATCCTCCTAATAAATTTTAGCTTCTAAATTTCCAAAGATATAAAATAATAGTTTGTTTTTTACATAAAAATTGATCATATTAGGGACTTCACTGTGGGCAATAATATGACACAGCTGAATTTTGTATAGCCTCTCATAGAAACTTGAGTTAATTAGAAGACAGCAAAAGTGGTATAAATTACAGAAAAAGTGTTGTAAACCATTATCATTATTTATTAACTATTTGTATGACAGTTGTGAATCCTGTTTTTTCCATCTACCAGCCTTATACGAGAAAGTCAAATGGAAATGAAATATTTATCTTTGTGGAAGGATCTGAAGAAAAATTCACTGTCAAGTTTTGCAGTATAAGAAAGCTGATGGGCCTCTTACCAAATGAAGTAGCTCCCACCTGGGCCCTCACAAACAGCTTTCCAGCATGCAAGCCACACCCTGAATGTCTGTGTGTAACTGCAGCCTGCCATACACACTTACACTATGGCTTTCAACAGCCTTGGTTATACTGCAGGGTGTTGTCTAACTGCACTTCCCCAGTCTTAGATTTTCCACCAGAAATGTATGTCCTGTACTGCCCAGCCCTCTCCTGGACACTACAAGTTATATTAAGTCTGTTATTCCTTTAGCAGAATAATATGCCAACTTATTATTTCAAATAGTTATTCAGACACTTCAATTTAAATACACTGGATTAGATAAACAGTAAAACAAGTTTATTAACTACAAAGAGAGAGATTTTAAGTGAATACAAATAATGAGGCATAAAGGTCAGAAATGGTTACAAGAAAAATAAATATAAGATGTTTACTAATACCCAACTTCATAAACTATAGCAGATTCAAGCAAAGTTTCTCATTATATGCTTTCAGCAGTCTTACTGACCAAACCTTCCCCCAGAGTCCAACAAATGTTCCTTTGTCGCTTCAGGTGTAGTGAATACGATGGGTAGGGGGTGTTTGTACCTCCTTTTTATAGTTTCAGTCCCTCTCTTGAACAACATTTCTAGCTAGGCACCAGGAGACAAAAAGTCTATGAGGAAGGATGTTCCCTGCTACTTTTTCCTCACCTCTTTGAGCTTTCTTTGCTCCCTGCTTGATGACTCTGTTTACTACTTAAATGCAAATTAAGCAGAGCACTCATTCCTTTGTTTAGGACAGACTTATTTGTCAACTTCTGTTTGAACAGGGCTGTGGGATTTGGAACATGGGAAAATACATGTTTTATCAGCATGATACTGACCAGCAAATTGAGTCTTCAAATGATACCTTACAAGGCATACTTTGTACAAAGATTATTACAATATGTAGGGTGTTAACAAGGGATTCTGTTAGCTTGATCAGAATTTACCTAGCTGCTGTTTTGGCACATCACCTGCATACAATTTCTTCACACCCAACTGTGAACAAGTTTCTGAGGGATCTTGTCAGAGTTTTTCCTCCAATTAAAGAACCGCTCTTTTTGTGGGGGGCTTAACTTGGTTTTATCTGCCCCGATGGTCCCACCATTTGAACCCATTTTCTGAAAAATGCATTTTTAATTGCAGTCAGATCAGCGAGGACAGCTGGTGACATTCAGGACTGTATGGCAGACGCACCATATGTATTTTTTTATACAGACAAGGTATATCTCTGCACGGGCAAGTTGTCAAAAATTTCAGTCTCAACCAACATTTGGCTTTATTTTTCCCCAAGCCTTACTGTTCCAAAGGAGAGGCTAACTTCAGCATTTTATTGTCACGGAGTCCCCAGGTGATGCTCTGGAACTGCTCCCTACAGAGCCAGTCAGGACTCTGGTGAAGTCTCTTCTCTGTGAGCAGACTGTCTTCAGGGCAAGGAGCTCACACGGTTTCCACCTTCCTGGGTCTGACCTTTGGAGCATTCAGCATCCTCTGCCCTCCGTGCGTTTCCCACAGCGAGTCCGCCCTGGCGGGGTCCTGGGGAAGCCACAGGGTCCTGCACCCCCACTTCGCAGTCAGACGTGACTCTTAACCAGCCAGTAAAACAGAGGTTTATTAGATGACAGGAACATGGTCTAAAACAGAGCTTGTAGGTACAGAGAACAGGACCCCTCAGCCGGGTCCATCCTGGGGGGCAGCGAGCCAGACACCCACGTCTGCACTCACTCCTCGTCCCCAGCTAGCTCCAAAACTAACTCCCCCTCCAGCCCTTCCTCCTCTGGGCTTTGTTCCTTTCCCGGGCCAGGAGGTCACCTGATCTCTTTGTTCTCCAACACCTTTAGCTATCTCCTTGCAGGGGGGAAGGGCCCCGGCCATTAGTTGCCAGGAGATAGAGTGTCGGCCATTTATGTGCACTGGCCCTTTGCTCTGCAACAATCTCACCCCCTAGAGACTTAAGAAATGCATGGGGAAACTGAGGCACTCACACAGTATTCAGGGGAAACATTAAGAACAGCCCCACTTCGTCACATTTATTGCAAAGGACTAAGCCATTTAGACCCACCTTTATGGGGACTGTCTGCCCCAGTCTTTGCAGTTCACCCTCATTGAGTGACCTTAGCTGGCTCCACACTAGGAGACCAGTCACAGCGTCTAAGCCACAAACTCTTCACTTGATATCTATCCATAGAGATATTGCACCAGCTACAAGAGCCTTGGTCTACTTGGGACTGGATAATGACTTAACTTTTCACTGACTTTCGGAGGTGACAGTTCATATAAACAAATACAACTCCATGCTTTGACTACTTCCAGCAGGTTGGAATGGGTGGGATTCCAAAAAATTAATGTTAAAATAATAAATTTGGAGATACCAGTAAATGTCACAATTTGTTACTGAATATTTAAAGGGAAATCAAAGGAACTTAACTGAAATTAAATCTAAGGACCAAAATAAAATGATCTACCAGCAAAAGAGAATTTTCTTACAAAATGATTACTGGAAGCTTTGGGGCTGTACCACATAGTATACTTCTGAGGGAATTCTGTGCCAAAAAAAATAAAAATTCTGTGCACAGTATTTTACAATTCTGCAAATTGTATGTGTCAATAAATAAATGTGGAGGCTCCAGCATGGCAGTGGGGAGCACAGGCCACTGACTGCACGGAGACAGGCGATCACATGCAGCCCCTCTTCCCCAAGGACAGGGACTTGGTAATGAGGCTGCACTGGACCCTGACACAGTGCCAGGGCCAGGCCAGGCCTGCCCCAGAAACACCCTGGGTCCCTGCCCCTCTGCACCATGCATACTAGGTGTGGGTAGGCAGGTTCAACCCAGCAGGATCCAAGTGTGGAGGGGCTTAGTGTGGGGGAATCCAGGTGTGGGGTGAGAGGGTTCTGTGTGGGGAAATCTGGGTGTGGGTAGCTCAGTGGGGGATCTGGATTCACAGGGGCTCATTGAGGGGTTCTGGGTGCAGAGGCAATGGGACTCTGCAGGGGGTCCAGGTGAAGGTGGTTGGGGCCTGGTGTGGAGGGATGGGACTCGGTGGGGGCATTTGGGTGGGGGGGGGGGCTTAGCGGGGGGGGGGTTGGGTGCAACTGGTTGGGGCTCAGTGGGGTGGGAGTCTGGGTGCGGTGGCTTGTCGGGGTGGTCCAGGTGCAGGGGAGGGGAGGCTTATTGGAGTGGGGGTTCTATTGGCCTGCTTAACAGAGTAGCCCCAGCTGCTGCTGCTAAGGAGAAGCCATATACCAGGCTCCCCCGCCCCGCCCATTCCCCTATACCCTTTTCTTCCCCATCCCATCCCCCTTCCCCACTGCTTCTTCCCCTCCCCACTGTCCCCTGCCCCATCCCCTCCCTCTTCCTCTCCCCAATGTCACCTCCCCCATCCTCCTTCTCTCACTCCCACATTCCCCTGCCCTATCTCTCTCCCCTCTCTCCCACATCCCCCTCCCCCTGCCCTATCCCATCCCCTTTCCTTCCCCACTGCCTCTTCCTCCCACCCCACCCCACCCCACCTCCTTCCCCCATTTGCCCCACCCCTCCTTGCCCCACCGCAGGACTCTTATGAAGTTATTGTTAAGAACTTTTTATATGTAGGAAGGATGAAAGTCTCCATTGTTTAGACTCTAAACTTTAGAAGGCCAGCACAAGCCCCATGAGGAAGCTTGAACTGATTCTACTGTTCTTTAAATAGATTTTCAATCTCCAGGAATGTCCATTTATCATTCATTAGCACTAAGTGTATGCCTACATGGCAGCTGGGAAGTGTAATTCCCAGGGTGAGTGGACAGACACATGCTAGCTCTGCTCTAGAGCTAGCACCTAAAAGTAGCAGTGTGGCTGCAGGGACACAGATGGCTGCTTGGGCTAGTCCCCTGACTAACGGGTTAGGCGGCATTGTACTTAGGTGGTTAGCCTGAGCTGTTGCCTGTGCCACTGTGGCTACACTGCTATTTTTAGCTGCTAGCTTGAGCTGAGATTGGTAGTTCATTGCTGGCGATGTTGACAATGTTATCACAAATCTCATCCGTGGCTATGCATATGACTGAAGACCAAACCCTGATGTACAGAGTCACTGTACACTATGAGCATGGGAAGTCTGTATCCATGATGTTTGAAGATACAGCTCTATGGCACCTTTCATGTGCAGCCTGGAAACGATGTATAATATAATAGAACTAGGTGGAATATGTCTCTTTGGCGAAATGCTGCATGTTTGCATCTGCATTTTGGATCATGTTGTATATTTCATGCCTTTAAAAAAATTACTTTTTTGAATTTATTACAGGAGAACAAAAAGTGTCTCTGTGCATTAAAATACACTGCTCATTAAAATCCCGCTCAAAACTGATGCATGCTGATCTTGTCAGAGACCACCTGTGAGTCCTGTCCTGAGCCATTTGCTCAAGTTTGGGATTAATGCCAACCCATTGCAGACTGCTCTTCAGGCTGTCTTTGAAGTGCTTGTATGGACGACCAGGGGTGGTCAGTTATATGGGCTCGTGGTGCCCATGCTCCAGCAAATTCAGGGCCTGGGGGCCCAGCTCCACCAATGTTCGGGGCCGGGTGTCTCCTCGAGCCCCATCTGCCACCCCATGCGCCTCCCTTGGAGCATTCCCCATCCCCGCCTGCTGCCCCCGCACACCTCCCCCGGAGTGTCCCCCGGCCCTGCCTGCTGCTCCCACAGGCATCCCCCAGGTCCCTGCCTGCGCCCTGGGCAGCAAGCGGTTGCCTTGCCGCTCTGCGCTGTGCTCCCTCGCCGGCCACTGCCGGCTACAAAAGGGAGCGGTGCCGGCAGCAGGCTGAGGTGGCAGCGCAGTCGCTGCCTGTGGGGGGAGGAGGCACACACATTATGGCAGCCCTTCCCTGCCCCCCTGGCACCCACCACAGCGGAGGCGAGGAGGCTTCCTGGACCTCAGAGGGGCCTGGCCCCTAGGAGCGCATGCAGTGACAGTGCCGGGTGAGTGTGCTGCCGGGGTGGGGGGTGAGGGGGACCCCTCTCCCGGAGCTCGCTGCTGCTGGGGGGGAGAGGGCTGGGGGGACTGTGGAGTCCTGCCTGACTGCACCCCAACTCCTTATCCCCAGCTCTGCCCCATTCCAGACCCCTCACTCCCAGCCAGAGCCCTCACCCCCCGCACCCCAACCCTCTGCCCCAGCCCTGAGCCCCCTCCTGCACCATGAACCTCTCATCCCTGGCCCCACCTTGCAGCCCTTACCCCCACACCCCAACCCTCTGCCCTAGCCCTGCGCCTCTCCCACACCCCAAACCACTCATGCTCAGCCCCAGCTGGAGCCTTCATTTGATATGCCATCTATAGAGAGTTCATGGCTGAGAAACATACAGGAGAGATGTTAAAACTACTGCAGTATAGATCTTCAGTTTGGTAGAGAGATGGTCAGCCAAGGGCCTGGCTGGCTTTACTGATTCTGACGGCAATTTCCTTGTCAAGGGAACCCTCACTGGAGATGGTACTGCCCAGATACTTGAATTGATCTACATTTTTCAACTGTGTGCTTTGGATGGAGATGGCTGGTACTGGGGCATTGGCTAGCTTGAGCAGAGGTAGTGCATGCACATCTACCCAAAATGGGAATTGCATCTCCTAGGTCTGTGTAGACGTACCCTATATTAACTAAAAAAATCAGAGACAACAGCCTTCCTGTGTAGTTCTGATTTCCTGTGGCAGAGCATGTGATTGTTATAAGACTTTGAGAGAGATGATGAGGACTGGACTAAAAAAAAATCCATTTTATTTCTTGGCTGGTATTTTGATATAAAAGCATGGTGTGAAGTTTGTTAACATGCTGTATGGCCTGAGGCAACTGGTGGAGAGGCGCTCTGAATGGGGTATGTCATCCACCCTCTCATGCCCTTTGGTATTAGGTAGCTTTTTATTTTTTTATCCATCGTGGGTCTGAATGAGATATTGAATCTTTGATTCAAAATACTTGAGTATATAACCTACTGCCACAACTGCTTGGCAATCAGACTGAATATTCAGTAATTCTGTCCATTTCCCCTTCCAACTGCTTTTTCAAAAGGAACAAAAAGATTCTGGAAGCTATCTCCTTTAGCCCCATATATTTCCAATATTTGCATTGCTGTATTTATATTTTTTCTCTGTGTGCCTATGGAGTGGGTTACTTACTATAAGGCAGTGGTTCTCAAACTGTGGATCAGGACCCCAAAGTGGGTCACAACCCATTTTAATGGGGTCGCCGGGGCTGGCTTAGACTTGCTGGGGACAGGAGCCGGGACCCAAGTCCAAGCCTGAGGGTTTCAGCCCTAGGCGGCAGGGCTCAGGTTACAGGCCCCCTTCCTGGGACTGAAGCCCTTGGGCTTCAGATTTGGCCCCCAAGCCTGGGGCTGTGGGACTTTAGCTTTGCCTCCCCGCACTTGGGGTGATGGGGCTTGGGCAGGCTCAGGCTTTGGTTCCCCCCTCCTGGGGTCGTGTAGTAATTTTTGTTGTCAGAAGGGGGTCGCGGTGCAATGAAGTTTGAGAACCCCTACTATTGGGGAAAGTGCCAGTGTATTTTAATGCAGAGAGACTTTTTGTTCTCCTGTAATAAATTCAAAAAAGTAATTTTTTTAAAGGCATGAAATATACAACATGATCCAAAATGCAGATGCAAACATGCAGCATTTCGCCAAAGAGACATATTCCACCTAGTTCTATTATATTAAAAGGGAAATGGATATTGGAACATAGCTTTCCCAGCTCTTTTAATGACATAATTGCAAAATAAAATAATAATTCCCAGCAGGAGAAATCCAATGCCAACAGAGGATTATGTTCATGGCTTTATGGTGGGGAATTTCCCTCTGTACTAGATACTGATATAGAGAATCAGTCTTTCAAATGTCTTGCGGTATGATGATGCGGCTCTGGAAAAATATTGTCCAGAAATAAAAGCCCAAACTTCTATTCTGAGGTCAATAGATTTCCTTCTTTTAAAAGAGAACTTGACGGACATATTTTATTACAAAAACAAATTCTTTAAAAATATTATTTTGAGATGTAGTTTTTTATATGAAAGAGTTTTTTCTGAGACCAAATTTTCTGAAATTTTTGATGAATAATTTCTAAACATGTCAAATGTTTTTCAGTGTTCAGAAAATATTAGACTGCAGGGATGTTAGTTTGTGAGTGTATATCACAACTTAAGAGTTTTGTCACAATTTGGCAATAGTATTGGAACACAATTCACTCTCACCTTCACAGCAGGATCAAACCATGTTTTATTTACAACCATAGTTGCTAAGTTTTAAAAATGCAGTAATTTGTTCATAGTGTAGAGCAACTTAAAGCTATAATGATTTCTGATTGAGAAAAGCTCAACTGTAGTCCAAGTAAGCGACTATTTTCCTGTTGTTACCTAAATGTGTTTGGGATCAGGAAAGGGTAATAACATTGTTGCAATTTGTGCAAGTCTAAAGCTCTGTTTTAATTAAGCTAAGACAAGCCGTGGTGGTGTGTTTTTAAACCAATGGCAGAAACTACAGTGATCTCTAAAACTTCTTGCTTTTTCCTTTCTCTATTAAAGTGAAAAAAAAATCCAAAATGTATTGCCTTCGAGCAATACATTTTCTTTCTGCACGCATTGGATGCTGGGCATCCTACATTCCCTCTGAGCACATTTGCCTTGTCTATCCTCTTTATCTTCTGTCCATATTGTCTCCCCCTTCATACCCTTTCTGTTTGTTTTCCTTTGCTTTGAGTGCAAGGGATTTTGTTGTTCTTTTACTCCTCCTGGTTGGGTATTGATTCCCTGTCCCTCTCCCTTTCCTCACTCAAACAAGTACATCTGCCTTTTAGGGGAGGTTGGTCGGAGGTGGTGTAGTTTGATGCCCCTCTGGTCTGAGGGCTGAACTGAGCACCATCGGTACAAAAACACTAGGGTCACGGTAGCCTTTTTGATTAATCTTGTGAGGTGCTCAGATAATTCAGTGTGATTTTGTCTCTTGTGATTTTTGTCATGAGTTTTGCAATATTGGCTTTTCTTAAAGCCAGAGATCTTGAAGTCGGGAATTTACATAAGAATCTCAACTTTCATTTTGAAAAAGTTTCTAGCCCTCATAATTATGGAGTAAAGCTAGAAATTGTGACCTCTAAAGTCTCAAACATACAAAAAAGCCCAGAAAGCAAATAAAAAGAACCCATATATTATTTTTAAAATGTAAGATTTTTTAAACCAATCTTGACTTTTTAGGAACTTATCTAATGATTTTTGATTGCTTGGGCTAGATAATACTGCTTCAGAGACAGAGGCTGGGAATGTGTTAAAAATACATCTAAAAAACCCTTTCAAGGTCAAAGGTGTTTGGTGTATTTGGAGAAGCATCCTTTTTTCTTTTTTTTTTTTAAGGTGTCTTTTTTAAAGTAATAAGTGTAGCTGTAGCTATATTTGTGGTTACCACTGGGAGGGAGAAGAGGTGGTCTGTTTGCAAAGATCCAGCCACTCCTATAGTTAGAAGAGCATGTTCACAGGGGAAGTAGAATGGATCCAGGGTCATGCAACTTCCCAAACTGCTTTTCTCTGCCTTGGAAGGATCAACATCCCAACTTGGCCGAGGCCAGAGTTTTCCAAATTGTATACTGCTGGTTGTACATGAGTTTGTACATGTTCCATCCATCTGCTTCACACCAGTTCTTTTGGAAGGTGTAGGTGAACCAACATGTGAGAGCTACAAGCCTGATCTGTCACACGGTGCTCCCACAATGTAGGAACTGCATATTGGGGGTATCTGTGTGGCCACTCTATGAGTCTTCAATATGCAACAGGGGCTGGGTGGCAGCAATAAATTGCAATAGTGCAATCATCTCCTGAGTCTGAGGACAGCTGAATTTGTTGGCCCTCAGTTTCTCAGACAGCCTTGCCCATGTGAACACTGGTGTCCCACGCCTCACTGGTGAATTACATTATTAAACTTTTAAATATTGCAACTTTAGGGTTACCATATTTAAAAAATAAAAAGAGGACACTCCATGGGGCCCTAGCCCCGCCCCTTTCCCAACCCCGGCCCCAACTCCGCCCCTTCCCCAAAGTCCCCACCCTAACTCCGCACCCTCCTCTGAGCGCCCGCATTCCCCCTCCTCCCTCCCAGCCACGCGAAAAGGGCTGCCCGAGTGCTACCGGCTTCACGGTTTGCCAGGCAGCCCCCAGACCCTGCGCCCCCGGCTGGCGCTTCCCCAGCGCAGCTGGAGCCCAGGAGGGGAAGCGCCCAGCCAGGGGCGCAGGGTCTGGAGGCTGCCCGGCAAACCGTGAAGCCGGTAGCGCTCGGGCTTCGGGCAGCCCCCATGCCTCC